>NW_020439051.1:217761-223461 GCF_000699045.2 Agrilus planipennis | reverse complement strand
CCAAGGATGGTACTATAGAATGTCACCTCAAGGTAGGCCTAGTGGCGTCATCTCTTGGTTAGGCCGGAAACTTATCAATCCACCCTCGTATCATATGATAAATGGTATATCATCACCATCAAACTTGAGAATCGTATTTGCTAATAGTAGGAATATATCTTTATCCAAAGATTGACTATTTGCGTTCGGACCGTTATTAGCCGTTTAAGGAGCCATTTTAATAGATTCTAATTCTGATACTAATTCTGATTCTGAATCGATAGAGTTTAATCCCAATGGCATGTGAATTTATAATGGCACTGATTAGAATATAAAGACTTTAATATTTCCTACCTTTTTTGATGTTTGTTCGGAAATTTCTTTGAGATTGTCCTCGGACGTTAGGTTATGCTTCCCAGCAGCAAGATGGAGAACCCTTCTTAGGCTCGGTGTCCAGAATCCTCCAAAAGTTGTTTATTTAGGATCTAGCGAGATAGATCCTACGGACTGCGCCAATTTGTTACGGCGGTCTATGGTTCGATAATAAACTTACCGTCGTAGATCTTCCTTCCTCTGTTGGATAACTCCGGAAGCAGAGTATTTTCACCAGCTATTAATGCAAAACACAAAGAACTAACGAATAAACTTTATTCACAAAGAAAGTCTTATGTCTTTGTCTTAACCGAATTTGTTGACACTTTTGTCGGCGCCCCTCTTGATCCTATAGACTAAACATCGCTCCGATCAGGCACCGGGAACCGTTTTTTTTTTTCGTGTCCCTTACATTCGGCCATCCTGTCATCATTCTGTCCTCAGAATATCGGCTAGTCTGAAAACAAAAATTAATTACTTCATTTGCCGACCTTCCGCATTCATACGTCCATATGTTCATATGTACGCATTATCTTCATCAAATCTCGTCTTTGCCAGAATCGGCGTGTTACTTCGTCTAGTTGTCTAATCAAATGTACTTTATGTATTGCCTAGTCGTCTAACTAGACATATTTTCTGGATTATCTAGTCGTCTAACTAGACATTACTTCTGAATCATCTAGTCGTCTAACTAGATTACATTGAGAATTGTGTAGTCATCTAACTAGTTTACATTGAGAATATCTAGTCTCCTAACTAGATTACATTGAGAATTAGCTAGTCTTCTAACTAGATTACATTGAGAATTATCTAGTCTTCTAACTAGATTACATTGAGAATTATCTAGTCTTCTAACTAGATTACATTGAGAATTATCTAGTCTTCTAACTAGATTACATTTAGAATTGTCTAGTCGCCTAACTAGGCATTGCTACTGAATTATCTAGTCGTCTAACTAGATTTTGTTGAAATTTATCTAGTCCTCTAACTAGACATTGCGATATTGGCGACTTAGTCACATTATTGACTACAATTTTAGAGTCTTCGACTATCTACAGCGTCGATTCTGACAATATTTTCATCTCTACACCTTTTAGAACAACCCACGGCTTTATCTTATCAACCGCCATTATGGTTGTATTTCGTCTGCGACCTTCTCGCAAATCTTCAACTTTGTATCGATCATTGGGTAACACCTTACGAACTCTGAAGGGACCTTTAAATTTTGGGAGTAGCTTTCTACTTTACCCACTTTTACACCCTGCATTGGCTACCATCACCAACTGCCCTTCTTTATAAACTTTTGCTCTCGCCCGGATTTTGTCGAACCTTTCTTTTTGTTTTTTTCTGGTCGTTGGATAGCTTTTCTTTGATCTCTCTTCTTTAAACATTTAGGTCTACACGACCAAGATTGTTCTGGATCTCATTTAGTATTACTGACTCAGAAATGTGCCGCGGCTTATAACCAGCTAATGCCTCAATAGGTGACACCAGTAGCTTTATTGTAAGTGCAATTGATTGCGATTTGGACTTGTTTAGCAAACATGTCCCAAACGTCATCATGGTGTCCGGCAGCAGTAACAGCCAGGGCATTCAGTATTGTACGGTTGTACCTTTTGCACTGGCCATTGGCGCGCGGTGTTGCGACTGCATTTAGCGTGTGTCTTATGCTATATGTCTCGCAAAAGATTCTGAATGTATGTGATGTAAACGCTATTCCGCGATCACTTATGATGCGTAACGGTGAACCAAATATATACATCTTGCTTAAAAGTGCGTTTGTGACATACCGTACACCAGTATTCTTTGCTGGTTCGATTACGACCATTTTTGTGAACCCGTCTACGATCACAAATAGAATATTTTTACCACGTCGACTTGTAACAAATAGGCCTAAATGGTCTATGTGTATTGTATGAAAGGGAATTGCTACCATTTCAATAGAATGCAGCATTCCTTGCTTTTTCCCCGAACTGTGCTTGTTGTATTGGCACTTTAAGCAAGACAATATGTACTTTGTGACAAAACTTCTCATGTTCGAAAACCAGCAGTTTTCCTCTATTTTGCGTAAAGTCTTTTCTAGTCTGAAATAGCCCATCTCATCGTGGCACAGGCGGCAAATTTGCCACCTCACACTTCTGGGAACCAGCCACGCTCCTTTGGAATTATCTAGTTTTCTATAAACTATTCCCTTCTTAATCTCATACTTATCGAAATATTGCTTTGTTTGCCTGGTGCGGATATTTTCTTGCAGTATGTCTCGTTCGTCTTTCATTTGGGCGGCCAATAGCCATTCACTTTCTGTGATATTTATATTACTAATTTGAGACGTATTTGGTATTAATTCTCTGCTCAGAGCGTCCACATGGCTCATTTGTCTACCTGGTCGGTGTTCTATAGAGAAGTTGAAATCTTGAACCTCCAACCACCAACGACCCACTCTCAGTATTAAGTCAGTTTAGTAAGCACTGTCCTTAGAGCGTTACAGTCTGTAACAACTTTGAATTCGAGTCCTAAAAGATATGTGCGGAAATGTCGTAAAGATAACACTACTGCAAGGATTTCTAGTTCATATGAGTGATACTTCCGCTGTTCTAGCGACGTCTGCTTACTATAGTAGGCTACCACATTCTTTTGACCGTTTTGTTTTCTGACATTTGGACTAACATAGCACCGAATCCAAGTGAGCTTGCATCGGTGTGAAGCTCACTCTTTTTCAACGGGTCGAAGATGCTTAAAATGGGTCGTGTGGTTAGGGCAACTTTTAGTTGTTGCACTACATTTTCTTGTTCATTGGTCCAAGTCCAAGTAAGTAACATCTTTCTTCGTCAACCTCGTCAATGGTTCGACTATTCGAGAATAGTCCTTGACAAACTTCCGAAAATACCCGGTCAGGCCTAAAAAATTGCCTAATTTGTTTGAAATTTTGAGGGTAAGTATTCGATTTCTCTTTTGAAAAACACGCACTTGTTCAACTTAAGAGTTGAACTGTGTTCTCGATTTATTTAACACTATTTCCAATTTTCCATCCTTAACGATAGAACATGGTACAATAATATCATCAATGTATGCTATTGCTATTTTGTTTTTCAAATTTACCAGGACGGTGTTGATTAATCTTTGGAATGTACTTGGGCTATTCGTCAAACCGAATGGCATTCGCAAAAACTCCCAGTGATTGTCGGGTGTGACAAATGCAGTCTTTTCAATAGTCAGCCGCCATTGGTACTTGATAAAATCCTGACGCAAGGTCAAGAGATATATATAGTTTGTTACGACCCCCTACCTTATCTATTTGTTCATCAATCAATGGTAACGGATATTTATCCTTTACTGTAATCACGTTATGTTTTCAACAAGTCAGTGATCAAATTTGACAAAATTTCTTTTTCATGCGCCGACATTCTGTACGACCTATAAACAACGACTTCGTGTGTTGTGCATTTGATATGCATTTCTAAACTTTTTGTTTTTCCCAAATCTTTTAATGAGAACGAAATACAGTTACGAAAAGAACGGAGCAATTGTAACGTTTTTGACTGTTGTTCTTTAGGCAGATCGTTTCCAAAAGTTAACATATCTAGTTTTATGTTTGATATTTCTTTATCTTCTAATTCGACGCATTGTACGGTTTTCAGTGGTGGTAAACTTCTGACATGGACCCGGTTTTGCATTTTCGTCATGAATATATTTTCGTTGGAAATAAAATCTCTTCCGACAATCAAATCATACTTCAAATAGCAGTCTTCAAGAATTATTATGTTTACAATAGCTGACGCTTCTTCAACACTCCTTGCATTTTAACTGTGATTTGACAATGTTCCCTATAAAATAGCTTAATAGCGTACCTGTTTCGTCTTTAATTATTTTTACTTGTACATTTTTAGCGACCGATAATTTCATAAGTGAACAATCGCTTCCATTGTCTAGTAAGCATTTTATTTTGAAGTTGTTTATAAGCGCGACTTTTTCAAATGCGTTTTGTTTAAGTTGCGCGTATCTTGAGTGTGACCTAATAATCGACAACGTTTACATTGTATACGTGGTTTGGGACACTCTCTGGCCAAGTGGTTTCCCCGCAATTAAAACAAGTAAGCCTCTTTGTTTTACCTCTAGCAGCGTTAGGACCGAAGTTACTGCTTTGTTTATTTTCACTTTTATAGTGCGACTTAAATTTCTTATATCGTGTGCTATCGGAGTTGGTAGGCATTGTCGTTGAAAGAGGTGAAGTATTACTTAAATAATTTGCCAGATTTCCAATCGTTTGAAAATTAGCAGCCTTCGCTGGCAATGAAATGTTCACGTCATTAATTCCTTCAATTACACTATCGATCAAATATGCTTCGAGAATTTCAATATTAAGTTTGTTCAATTTTGCAACTTTTTCGTAACAATAATCTCCAAGATTTTGACCAGTAACTGGAGTATAATTTGCCGCATCAACAAGTAATTTTCCAAAACGTACGGAAAATTTTGTATAAGTGAAATCCTCATTTCTTGCCATGTCATGGACGGGTTGTTTAACGAATCGTACCACTTTCTCGCGTTACCGCGTAGTCTATTGGTAACTAACTTTAGCACTAATGTTTCCGACCAATTATAAAAAGTTTTAAGTTCTTCTACTTTACATACCCAATCCTCTACATTTTGAGTTGTACTTGACCCAGGGTCAAACAGCGGTATAACAGTTTCATCGAGTTTTACATTAGCATGCGTACTTAGAGTTTGTTTGAATTCATTAAGTTGTTGTCAATGTTTTGCATTGCTTTTACGCACTTGGTCAATACAAGTATACTTCAGGCACACTTCAACTAAATTTATACTATACATCAAATTATTAGCAGTCGTCTAACACTTCATTCAAAACTCTTAACACTAATCAAAATCTTTTAATCACTGGCAAGTTTTTCGGGCTTTACCTTTGAGAAAAACTACTTCCACTAGTAGGCGAAATTTGTAGTATATCCCACTCCTGACTTGTTAGGAGAACTTAATATGCGGTTTAATAAACTCCACGCTCAATAAAACAACTAAGTATATTTTAAAGAAACGCTTATCCATATAAAGTAACAAAATCAACTGCCCATTGGCAAAGCTAAACACCTAATAATAATCTTAATTACCAACTCTGTATTATATATTGATGAAGTCTTTTTCTTAACCGAATTTGTTGACTCTTTTGTCGGCGCCCCTCTAGACCAGTGATTCCCAACCGGTGGTTCGCGAACCCCTGGGGGTTCGCAGTGTTTGCAGAGGGGGTTCGCGAAAATAATATTGTAATGGCGGATTTTTTAAAACGCCAATAAAATGCCTGTTTGTTAAGAAATCTATAATAAATTTCAATATTTT
>NW_020439051.1:193527-214771 GCF_000699045.2 Agrilus planipennis | reverse complement strand
TATGGATCAGCGATGTCTGGGCCAATAACCTGTTCTTAATTTTATGTGACAGAAAAACCTCCGTATAGTTGAAGAGTTTTATTCGTACTACATACTCTGTTACCATAAAGCAAGAATATACATAAAATCACAAAAACAAGAACAAGAAGTTCTCGGAGTATAAAGTAATAATTTATAGTGATCGCTCAATTTTGTTTAGATTTGTAGAACGACTAGAGCCGCTATCACGATAATATAATGTTACTCATTATTACTCATAACATCCTAAAGCTTCTAGTCATAACATATGCAAATGTCTCTATCAGTTTCTCCTTGTAGAAAAGCAGATACAACATCCATTTGGCCTATCTCCAATCCCTATCTAACTGCTAAAGCAAACAAGTAGCATATGGATGTGTACCTGACAACCGGTGGGTATATCTCTCCATACAATGTGTCCCATCTTTGTGTATAACCTTTTATCACAAGTCATACCTTGTATCGGAGAACGTTTTCACTCAGGTCAGTCTTTGTTTTGAATACCCACTTATATGGTAGAACCTTTTTACCTGAAGGTAGCTCCGTCAACGACCATGTATTACTTTTCATCAGGGAAGAATATTCCTCATCCATAGCCTTCTTCCATTCTGCATCTCGTGGTGACGTAAATGTGTAAGGGGCCTGAAATAAAACATGACCTAAAGTAAAACATATAATCTCGAAGAGGATTCTGAACAGAATATGAAATAGATATCAGAACTACGTAAATCATGAACGTAACATTACAGGGCGTGGACAATATTGAGATATAAAGTATCAGTCAGGAAGATGGTCAAGCGTTGCTTTAAGACATCCTCATCTCTTAATAGTCATATACACAACTAATAAAAAAAAAAACGATTACTTACTTAATAATTAGATTTATACTTAGACGCCCGAGCAGTGCGATAGAACCCTGCATATCTGTCACGATATAACGATCATTTGGTAACACTTCATACGCTATCATCGGACCACTAAATTTGGGTAACAGTTTTCTACTTGTATTAGATGCAATCTCGGTCTTTTCAATTAGCACTAAGTCACCTTTTTTTATATTGTTTGGGTATCTTTCTTTTCCTGTCGTATCGTTGTTTTTTCTTGCTCTCTCCTTATTTTTGTTGAAACTTCAGCACGCAGTTGTGTAAAATCGTCGATTAACTTGGATATTTCGTCAATCTCTTGTGTTAAAACGGAATTCAAAACACCTCTGTATGTATCTGTACAGTAGTTCAAAGGGTGTTTTGCCAGTTCTTTTACTTACGGCAGTATTAATGGAAAACTGTACCTTAGAAACCTGTTCATTCCAACGATCTTCTTCTGGAGTAGACGTTAATAAGGCAGTCAGTATCGTTCGGTTGAATCTCTCATTGTGACCATTGGCTCGTGGGGTAGCTCCTGCGTTGAATATCAATTTAATGTTCTTTTCTGTGCAAAATTCTTTAAATTGTTTGGAAGTAAAGCTCGATTCTTGATCACATACTAATTTAGCTGGTAAGCCATATGTAGCAAATGTTTTAATCAAAAATACAATGACATATTTGGCCGCTGTTATCTTTACCGACCTCAAAACTATATATTTGGTAAACGCATCTACTAAGGTGATTATATATTCTTTGCCATGTCTGCTTTTAGGCAAAGGACCTAAATGATCGAGGTGGACCGTAAAACGGCACAGTCACTTTCACAATGGGGTGCAAAAATCCTCGGGGATCAGTCGGTTTCTTATTGTATAAACAGAATACAATACATTTTATGTATTTCTCGAAGTAATCTTTCATACGAAGAAACCAATAATATTGGCACAGACGATGTAGAGTTTTTTCTACCCCAAAATGACCTAACTCGTCATGCGAAGCCCGTACAACCTGATTTCTCATTCCTCTTGGTACTACCCATAGCAAACCTCTAACCGCAATTTTATATATTCTACCATCTCTTAACACTTTCGCTGCTACCAAGTGAAGGCACCCTACACCCAGAAGCGGGAAGTTCTTTTTTTACATATAGTCCGGTCAAAATAGACATTCAAGGCTATATTAATTCGCACCCAGCTAAAAATTGGCATGGATATTGGGGACCGTATTACACACAATTTGTCAATTATCCACATCAATCCAACGTGTGGAAAAAAAAATATTCAAGGTCAAATGTTGCAAAAATCGGTTTTTTGAGTTTTCCAGCTAAACGGTAACGGCTAACGGTATTTTTCAAGCTAATTTGACCGGATTAATAAGGCTATTTTTAATGGAGAAATGTCATCATTTGACTTAAGTTATGCAAATTTAATATATTCCCGTCATTTTTGATACATGGCACGGATCCGTGCCAAGCGCACTGAGCAACACTTTTATCATACAGTGCTCACCGATACGGATCCGTGACGAGATTTTTATTTCGTTTTTTGGCGTAGAATTCAGAACTAAAATTAAAAACCATCACATTAAAAATTTATTCTAATAATAAACTACAATTATAACAAATAATGTGTAAAAATTAAAAAAGAAAATGCAGTTTTTCTTTCTGGTTATAAGCTAAGGAAACAAAGTAAATGCTAGCATAAAAAAACCTGCAAAAAGAACACTTATAAAACGGAAAATATAAAAAAATAAGCATGGAAGTTTTCGAAGCATCCTCCTACGCAAAGTCCTGGTTGTTCTGGGCATTTTTCACAATGGTATAATGTCATCTTTCGAATTTTATTTTGCGAGCAAACTACGTTTCCTGTTGGTTTCACGTTTTTTATTAACACTTACTGTTTTTGTCAACATATGAGCTGCTGTGTCTATTTTCTTGGACGCTTTCATTAACACTTGTACATCCAACAGTTTTTTCAATACGGAAAGTGGCATAGTCTTCCCTGAGTATTTTTTTGTACAGAAAGTACGAATTCAAAAGCATCAGCTGAATGAATTGAATGCCCAGTTTCTTATACCACCTTAGTGTTTTTCTATAACATAGTATGCATTCATCTGATCTTGGTGGTCTACTCCACCCATATATTTGTTATAGTGAAGAATCAGGGCCGGCTTTACTTTAGTTCGATTTCTTCTATCTTCAAATTGGACCATTTCATTTCCGTGTTCGTTTGAAATATACAAAACTTCCCGTTTATCTTTCCACTTGGCAATCAATACATTATTAAAGTATATGGCAGCTGTTTCACCCTTCTTCAATTTTTTTCCAACAAGTTCTTTGAGATTGTTTGTCCTTTTTGAATTCAGAGTCCCAGTGCAGTAAGTGCTGCGATTATTCAATTTGTCCGCCAAGTCAAAAGAGTTGTAGAAATGATCTAAATAAACAGAATGCTCAGAGTCTAAATAATTTTTCAAAAGTCCTAGAACTACTTTTGTAGTATGGCCTCTCCCTCCAATCTCATCATCTAATGTCCTGGTATACACCAAACATTTCAAAATAGTACCACTTGGTTCTGTAATCATATACAATTTGATTCCGTGTTTATGGCGTTTGTTTTTTATGTATTGGCGAAACAGCAAACGGTTTCGCCATAATACCATAGACTCGTCAATTGAAAGTTGTTGCCCAGGGTAATATAATGCAGCCATCTTGTTGTTGAAAAAATCTATAACAGGCTTTATTTTGTATAGTCGATCTTTCTGATCGATCTATCAGCAGGAATCGATCACGACCCATATGCTTTTAATTTATCTGCTTTACTTTTAATTTTATTTGTACACGAACTACCAGTATCAATATACATTTTAATTGGAGCTTTATTGATTAATCCATTCTTAAAATATTTAGCCCTCTGCATTCGTAGATGTCCTTTTGCGAGTACACTGTACTCGGACTATTATTTTATCTACTTATCTGTCTACTCGGAATTTTTTTTCTTTGGGATTTATTTTATGCTTAGTAGATACACTTTATTCAAATTAAGCACAATAATTTATTACAATTATAACATGAAAAATAATTAACTAAAAAAAACCTAAAAAACACTAAATAAAAAATAATGGCTTACAAAAATAATAAATTTTAAGGATAGAGAAACACAAATCAAACCTAACCTTACCATAATCACTACCATTATCACTAAATAAATTTATACACAATATAAATTACGTTTTGTAATATTTTAGTGTATGGTATCGTTCGAAACAATCACCAATATGTAGTCCAGGCTTACGGGTGCAAGTGTCACAAATATACCTAGTTTCCCGCCTGCCGCCTTGTACTTTACGGTTAGAACATACCGCACAGTCTTTTTTCTTCCCATCATTTTGGCGTAAAATATGCAATTTACCATTTAGCCGCTCTTCTGTATCTGCAGATGATGGTCTGCCAGAAGTTTTGGATCCCTGCCGAAAGTTTTTTGTCATTTCGTCAACCAATTCCCAAACAAACTTTAGATGGGTCATTGGTTTGTTGTTTTGGCCCCGTTCTGAAATTTTATATAATAAATATGCATTGACACTGGACATTTCGAGTCCCCAGAAAAATAACTTTCGCCACCATTTCAAAGATTTCCTCAGGAAACAGTATGACGCTGAATAAGAGTCTGTGCGGTCGACACCTCCCATAAATTTATTGTAATTGACCACTACATTTGGCTTATTTACAACTTGTAAGTTACCTCCACGTACTCTTCTGCTGATGGGCTGTGTTCCTGAGGTATCCCACGAAGTAAGTGCGGTGACGACCCTTTTACCTTTCCATGCCAATAACATCAAATTACCAGATCTGCATGCGAATGTATTATCTTCGGCAAATGTTGGTTTTTTGATAGAATCAGGTATAAATTTGCGGTTGATTTGAATAGTGCCTGTCAGATAAACATTTAGTTTTAACAACTCTTGTGTAAGTAGCAAGCTCGTATAGTATTTATCGGTGTAAAAATGATATCCTTTTCATCCTGGGTTATCGTCTAATAATTTTTGAAAAAGATGTAACACTATCCTTGTACTTACAGGTAAATCAGGTCTTACTAAATCTTCCGATGTCAAGCTTCCGTAGTACGGCAAAATTGAATACACATACCCGGTGTTAGCATCCGCCACTACATAAATTCTTATCCCCCATTTCGTAGGCTTGTTAGGGTTGTAAGTTAAGAAACTAATTTTACCCTTAAATCCAACAACAGATTCGTCTACCGATACCTCTCTTGATGGAACAAAATGTTCTTTGAATTATTTGTCCAATTAATCTAAATAGTGACTGACATTTTGGATCGTTTTCATGTAAGTGTAGCATCCAAAAAATTTGTAAAAATCGTTCTCCTCTAAATATGCTACTAAAAAAAGGTATTTTGGCGTTAAACTGTTAGATATTAGATACGGTTATCGTACCCATATTTAGGACAACACCAATAAATGCGGTAAACTCTTCTACTGTAACATCTACTCACGTATGCCATGTAGAACGTTTTGACAACCTCTTCTGTGCAATTTTATGTCTAGCGTAGTCATTTGTTTGTTCCACTATTTTTATTAGTAGCTCATCGGTAAAAAAGAGCTTGAAAAAATCTATGGGTTTTGTACAAGTATCTGGTATTTGTGGTCCTACCATCTTTCTGGTTATAAGCTAAGGAAACAAAGTAAATGCTAGCATAAAAAAACCTGCAAAAAGAACACTTATAAAACGGAAAATATAAAAAAATAAGCATGGAAGTTTTCGAAGCATCCTCCTACGCAAAGTCCTGGTTGTTCTNATTAGCTCATCGGTAAAGAAGAGCTTGAAAAAATCTATGGGTTTTGTACAAGTATCTGGTATTTGTGGTCCTACCATTTTATCCCCAGAAGTAAATAGAATCCTGTCTGGTACTTGATCGTGGAATGTCTTATATTCTCGTTATCTTCACTGCTGCTTGAACTTGATGGTAAAGATATGATTCTCTGTCTTTTAGCAACTATAATATCACTACCACTACTAGAGTCACTTTCTTCACTAATATTATCACTATCCAATCTATCGTTGTCAGGCGCGTCAATATAAAATTCATCTTCACTACTTTGCAACTCATTTTCAATTTCATCTTGTAAAAATTTCTTGGACATTTCAAATCTTTTTTTTTTTTTTCGAAATATAAAGAAAAAATACACCGAACTTAACCCAATCGGGTTAGTTATAAAACTGAGTAATATTCAAAACTCAAAAATGGTGCACTTGTGAACTGAAGTGGTTGTAATATATACATCAGCAAATATAAAATAAACAGCTACGATGACATGTATGAGTATAAAATAAATATCATGTTATCTTTTATTTTTACATAAACATGTCCCCAACGAAGGTTTAAGAAAGCAATTTAGAAATATTAGAAATAATCTTAGGGGATGACAGACCGGCCAACCCGCTTAATGATAAGACATAAGTATGCCGCCTATACGGGGACATACGAGCGCAATGGTAAAACGCATCTTGCCGCTCCTACGGCGACAAACGAGTGCAAAGGGTTAGTATTATTGTCAACAGATCTAACCTTAATGTAGTGTTTTTAGCATTTTTAGACGACTTATTTTGTTTCGCATAACAGCGATTTTCATTGTGTCCCTTTTTATGACAGAAACCACATGTGAAACATTTCACTTCCACTGATTTCTTGACAACTTTATCGCTAAACAATTTCTTTTGCTTTCACTTATAATCTCTAAGTTGGGGGTTGACATCTTTCAATGATCGGAGGCAGGCTCAGTGTAGTTTCCAGCTCTAGCTGAAGCTTTGACGTATTCATCTTGAAGCCCATGAATAATACAAGAAACAGCTTCTCGACCGGATATATTTTTGCAGATGTTAATTAGCGACAGTTTTTCAAAGTAATAGCGAACGTATGATTCGCCAGGGTTTTTCTTTTGCTTCATCATTTCCTCCAACTTCTCTGTGAAGTCCCTTGATGGGAAAGCTCTTTTCAACTTGTCTTTCCATTCAGACCAAGAAAAACTTGCTGACTTTAGACTGCCATACCAAGTTCAAGCCAGACCCTTGAGCTTTGTTAAAGCGTGATAAATTGTAGCCTCTTCAGACCAATTGAAGACTCCTCAGCTCGTCGATTTTGTTGCACTAAAGAACAACGTCCTGTTGATCATCTTCAGGGTCAAAATATGGCACAGCATCGCCTCTAAACCCAGATGAAGTAGAAGGCCTCGGTTCTCTAATGCTTGAAAATACATCGCGCATCACAGTGGCCAGCTGTTCAATCGTAGTTACATTTTCACTGCAACTATTTTCCGTATCGCTATGAACAGGAGCTAATTGCTGGACATTTTCTGACGAAACACTAGATTCAGGAGACTCAATGCGACCTTCTCTACTTTTTAGCGGAAGAATGAGTGGATTGAGGACCACGGCGTTTGCCCATTTTAGAAACAGGAAGGACTCTGACTGTTAATGTCTAATTATAGATCTCCGGATCCTTATGCAGTTCATGTCCTTGAGTGGTTATCTCAAAATTAAATATCCTACTCCTGAAAAACTGTAAGGGACCTAAAATAAAACATAACCTAAAGTAAAACATATAATCTCGAAGAGGATTCTGAACAGAATATCAAATAGATATCATAAACTACGTAAATCATGAACGTAGCATCACAGGACGTGGACAATATCAGTCAGGAAGATGTCAAGCATTGCTTTAAGACATTCTTATCTCTTAATAGACATATACACAACAAATAAAAACAAACGATCACTTAATTAACAATTAGATGGCAGAACACGATTACAGATATGATTCTCAGCTATTTCACTGCCAATATCACCTTACGGCACCTTTATCAAATTTAGGAAAACATGTCTGAGCACTCAAGCGTACTTTTCCTTAGCATTTATCGTGCATGTTACTGTACAAGGCCATATTGCAATATAATCAACTAAACGTAATTAATACTTTGACCGCAGCCAAATTACTGTATTCATCTACTTTACACTTATGATGCTGTATCAACCTGATCTTAGGAAAGGGCAAACACCCTCTTCCCTCACTACCTCTGCAAAACAGACTTTTCTGTCCAAAACTGGACTGAGGTCATAATTGTGTTAAATAACTGTACAACCGCAGCCCACAGTCCCCATTGCGCTGCAGCGCTTTCAAACCTCAGCCCCCAATTAACGACTGTGTCACCGCAGTTCAATATCAACATAAATCATCAACAGCATCTTTACATAAAACAATCAGTAAAATAATTACTAAGCATGTTTAGTGTCTTTTGGTTGGTAGATAAATTATATGAGTACCAAGAAAACACTAATAATAACGAATAACAATTTATAACAATAACAACGAAACACAAGTAACAAAAGGCACAAGGAGTGAAACAAACAAACGAGAACAAGGTAACAGAAAGAACAAGATAATACAACAATAACAATAACAATAACAAAGACAACAAAAATGAAAACAATGTAGAAAATGGCAAAGGCACTTACGAAAGGTGGTAGTAGCGGTAGGCGAGAGACTGTCTCGATAAGGATTTTTGGAGGGTATTTATAGGATAGGGTTGTTAGTAGATTTGATAGAAGGTTCTAGAAGGAAAAGTAGTGAGAGAGAGGGTGAAGACACTAGTTTATAGGAGTACATAGAATTAGACAGTACAGAATTCAAGAGAAAGCAATTAATGGTAAAACCAGATATTAGTATGGGAGTGCATGCAGGTATAGTTGAAGTTGGATTTCCCGGTAAAAGTGATTGAAAGAACAATAGAGTTTAGATTGAAAGGAAGCCAAAGTATTTACAAGATAAGAAGTTGAAAAGAATTGAAATAATATTTGGAGTGAAATAATATTCGAAATGAAATATTATTTGAAATGAAATATTATTTGAAATGGAAAAATTAGAAAAAATATTTACACACAAAAACAAAACAATAACAGTTATTTCGCTACACATGCTTGAAGTACTCAGTGAATAGCTCACCCTGATTTGTAGGTAACACAGGTAACAATCACTAATATTATATCGTCCTTAAAATATGCACAACTATAGGAAAACACAGAGTTAGCACAAGTGCACTTTAGTACGTTTCACGCATATGTAACTTTAACAGGTCCTCTTTGTTTTTTCATCTCAGAGAGGGTTGATTCCCCCTTGACCGATCAACTTAGCGTAGAAAGAAATATACATTCCGACTACAATATATATATAACTATATCTATATCTAAATACTGTCTTACTCAAGAAAACATACAAAAGAAGAGCTAATTACTAATTTTAAAACTTTCGTTTGCTCTCTGGAATGATGTTGGTTGTATTTTGATCTACTGAATTCGGATCTGACCTCAGATTTCCGATATCAGCCTCCAATGATGAGGGAGATATATATTCTTTGATATTAAGGAAAATTCAATAAAAAATCTAATGTCGATTTATTAAATTTAAACAATTAAAAACGTATAATACATTTTATTAGCAGTAAGTTTTGGCACAGTATAAACCTTTTTTAATTATTTTTCCATAATTTTAATGTTTATTTCCTTGATGTCTTTTTTTGTAAGAACTCTTTGATGGTTCTCGTATTAGGGTTTAGCAATAGTCGGCTAACATATTCAACATATTTGGGCTCCACTTTCCTGTATCGGACATGACTTCTGGTGGCGGACGGTAGAAGTAACCTTAGATTGCATTAAATACAATCCAGTGCATTACAGCGTCTTAGTTACTTAAAAAAATTTCAATTATGTACTTATGTTTACTTTATTCGCGATGGAAAGTGTTCGATTCTCACCCAGAAAGAAGTCCAAAGCAAGATTAAGTTGTATAGTGAAAAATTGTAGAATAAATGAATTCATGGTGCAATATATAACTATACGTACTTTTGCTTCGCAAAAGTTGATGCTGACAAATAATGAATAATTTTCTTCTCAACGAGCTAGGATGATGCTACACTGAGTTGGTATTTTTTTTTTCGTTTGAGATGAAAAACTGATGTTGAAGTAATGGTGTAGCAACATACGTGGAAGTCTCTTTGTGAGGTTTTTTCCATACACTTGCTTTATCAGTACATGAAAACTCATAAATTTCAGTTTCAGGAGTCCTTGAAATTTAAAAACTGAATTTATTAGAAGCAGAACTTTGTACAGTTTAAAGAAAAATATCTTAACAAAATAGTAAGAGCAAGTTTAGAGGTTATACTTACCTATTGTAGTGTAAAAGTGTCGCAACGGTATGTTTGGAACTGCGAATAGCATGAGTACCTTTCAACAATCCCGTCAATGTTCTCGAACACTAATTGCAACACATTTTTGGGGCCACGACTTGTCTTGATCTCCAATTTTGCATTCAAAGTACAGTTCAGAAGCCTTTTTTACTAGTGAAGATAGAGGTTTTTGGTACGCTTTCGGGGTAACTTCGCCACAAATATAACAGAAGTTGTCGGCTTTATTAACATAATTCTGAGGCTAATGTAAACATTTAGTGGTTAATTGTGTATTACTTTAGGTCCAAATCTTACAAAACAATACTTTTATTGGGAGGATTTTGTGTTGAACAGTATTATTAATTTGTGTGCAACAAATTATCCAGCCATGGCATAAGCTATTTACAATTACGCAATCAAGAAGTAAAAGGCGGAAATAATGTTTTGTTTTTTCCTCCCTGCAATGCCTTTATGCTATATAATATATAACATCTTTTTTTCTACCCAACGGAACGAATGATTCGTTAAATGCAATGATCCTGGGCCCAAAAATTATCGCAGCGAGGCAACATAATTACTTTTTAAAGATCTGCAGAGAAACAGATGAAATTTGAATTCTGCGAATCTGCTTTGTCTTCTTGCGCTCTCTCTTGCATTTCGAATGGTGGGTAACCATACACTAACTTTTGAGACATGTTTTATTTCGATTTTGCTCAGTTTTATTTGTGTGCATGACGTATGTCGGTTATGGAAATATTGGTTGGCAGATATGTATATATATATATAATGCAGCATGCTCCCGCCGATAATGCGTGATATAAAAAGTTTATTCTTACACACTAAAAAATATATACAGGAAACAAATAGAAATAAAATTTAGAGAAAGGAAAAAAAATATTTACAAGAATAAGAGTTAAATGCACAAAAAGATATACAAAAGGAGAATCGAATGACAACAAAATGTATATGCAAAAAGAAAAAAAATTTGGAATTGAACATACGAAATGAGTTAAAACTGGACTAATAGGTACGAAAAGTTAGGCAGGTGACTTTATTCAAGACCCTCTTCCTTGCCGCGGGTGGGTGGAATATCGGAGTTGAGTAAGCTGTGTAGGATCTCTCTTCCTTGCCACGGGTGGGTGGAATGTCAGAGATACTGTTCGTGTTCTTGGAGTCTTTTAATCATTTCATGTCTTCTTTTTTCCGCTATGCCCAGTGTATTCTTCAGTTTCATTTCCTTCTGAATATTTCTGTTTCGACAGTACCATGGCACGTCGATCTCCTTCCTCACCAATTGGTTGAAGACTGTAACTGCCCGCGATTTGACTTTTTCTAATCCTTGGAACCGGATTTCGTGACCATATAATGTCATTGGGAGTAGCACTGTCTGTAGTAGTCTTTTTAGGTTTCTGTTAAGTTGGCTATTATGCTTGGTAATGGTGTAGAGTGCTCTACTTCGTTTGAACATTGGTGCTGATCTTCTATTTATACATATGTCTTAGGAAGTTTAGTTTCCTGTCTAACGTTAATCCTAGGTAAGTCACTTGGTTTTTGATTTTGATTGATTTGTTGTTGAACTTTACGTAGTTTCTAAGCGGATTTTTGTTGTGGAAGCATGTGATTTCTGTTTTTTTTCTGTTTATTTTGATTTTCCATCTTTTCGGGTATTTTGAAATTTCTGTTAGGTTTTTCTCCATTTTGTTTTTTGTGTCTTCGAAGTTCCTCCTAGTTGCGAGTATGGATGTGTCGTCCGCAAACTGAAAAACTTGGAAGGTTTTGTCGTTTTTGAGCTTGGGTATGTCGTTAATGATGATGTTGAATAGCAGTGGCGATAGCGGTTACCCTTGGGGAAGACCTTCTCTTGCTTCTTTTAATGCGGATGTGTCTTCTTTGACTCGAACTTGGAAGTAACGATCTGTTAGCCATGATAATAACAGCTTGTTAATCCAGTCAGGGTTTCCATGTTTAACAATTTTATGTATAAGCCGTCTCGCCATACCTTATCCTTTAGCAAGGAAATTGCGGCTGTTTAAAATATCAAAAATATCATTAAAAAATAATAAGAAGCGTTCTGTTGCTTCTGTATCTGTAAAATCGTCAGAATACCTAATCTGCCTTAAATAACATAGAGCTTTCGAGACACTACAACTGAAAGTTTGTGCAGCCAATTTGACCTTCATTTTTTCTTGAAACCTACAAATAATAACACCTGTTTCATGAAGAAGTGTTAATGCTTTCCTAATCAAATTAGCTTTTTGATTTCCATTCAGGCTACAAATAAAAAAGTATCCTATGGGAAGCTTCCAAGCATCATTCATGCAATTTATTAAGAAAACAAATGCTTCTTTGGATTCTATAAGATCGTCACTATTTGTATCACCCCCTAAATCAACATACCTAAAACAAGTTTCAATTTTAACATTATTGTTTATTATTGAATAACTATCGTTTTTCATTATTTTAAAGATGTACAAGTATAAAAATAGAAAACAGTAACATGCAAAATTGTATAGTGTTTACCCAATAAACCGCTCACCATCCCATTCAATTTCTTATGCAATGAAATTTCGTCTACCATTAAGCTACAAATACAAACTTTGTCTCTCATTTGCATTTCAAGTACTTTATTTTTTAAAGAACGCATTGACTCTGCATTAAAACCAGGTTCACATTCGATTGTTTGATACCACTTTTGTAATGTGCGAGGATGTGGAAGTGCATTATTAAAATTTTTTCTAACGAATTGGTAACCTTTTGGGGAATAGAAGTTAAGCGTTAAAGCAAACTTTTTTAATTCTACTGGATAAACGCGTTGTTTTCTTTGTAATATCTGCTTAAACAATGGTCGAATGTGGCACAGTACTCTACAATGTTTCATTCTTCAACCACCAAAATAGTAACATGCATTGATGTAAATTAGTTATTTAAGTATCTGTAAANGTTGACAGCGTGAAGTTTTGAGCGACGTCCTTGATGATGGCTATGTCCAAAACGTCCGGAATTCCGGTGCCGTTCGATGGGTAGAACGTAGGTTCGTCGGGTCCGACAACTGCTACATTCATCGTCTGAGCGTATTGGTACAGAACCCTTCCACTGCTGTTGGTCCTGCGGCTATTCCAGTCGGGATGTTTGCAGTTGAAGTCACCGGCCGCAATTGTTGCTACGTCTGTTGACAGTAGAGCGTCTAGTTCCTGTGCGGTGAGCGTTTGGCCGGGCGGTCTGTAAACAGCTATCAGACGGATGGGGCCTCTGGTCGTCTCAACTTCGACGGCTGTCGTTTCCATTGGTTCGTTCGAGGCCACGGTAACGGGATAGTGTTTAAGCGAGAGCTTTACATAGACAGCTGTGCCGCCACCTAACCTGTTCTCTCGGTCGGTCCGGTATAATGCGTAGTTTGGTAACTTTGCAGTTATACCTTCCCTTAGGTGGGTTTCGCTTACGAGAACGACATCGATTGAAAGCTGTTCCAATAGCTCGAGAAGCTCGAAACGTTTCTCCCGGAGACAGTTGGCGTTCCAGAATAGGACCTGTAAAGAATTTGCAATTTTATTTTGTATACCCATTAACTTACCTAGTTAAATAGGGATACAATGTCCTGCGCACATCCCAGTAGGCGTACTAGGATGTCTGTTGGGCCGGTCGCTCCGGCAAGGGCGTTAGCAACCTTCTGGGCGACGGTTGCTAACTTCTGTAGGTCGAACTTGGCGAACATCTGTAGGATGCTGGTCAACGATGCGGTGTCGGAGGTCGTGGAGGATCCCGGTGTTGTGGTAGGGATGGGTTGCGCTGGAGGCGGAACGGAGGTGGAAGGTTTGGGCGCCGTAGCCCTGGCGAAGGAAACCCCGTGGCGAACAGCGTTTGCCGAAGGGGCCGGAGTGGGTTGTGGTTTCGTCGATATCTTGGACGGTCGGGGAAGTTCGGGAAACTTGGGACATCCTCGGTAGTTGGCGGGGTGTGCACCATCGCAGTTTGCACATTTCGCTGGTTGCTCTCGTGGTTTCCTGCAGGCGCTGGTGTGGTGGTCCTGGCCACATTTTACACAACGGGCGGTTGCCCTGCACATGTTCTGCGCATGACCGAAGCGTTGGCAACGGTGGCACTGTCCGATGGTGTTGCGTTTTCGTGGCGTCTCAACTGAAACTTTAAGATAGCATACCGTTGTTACCTTAAAGATCGGGTGGGCTATACTGTCTTTCGACAGCCTTAGTCTTGGCTGATGTCATCCTCACGACCTTATTGATCGAGAACCCTTTCTCCTTCAAGTCCTCCTCGACTTCTGTTGTTGGGATGTCTGTCGGAATTCCCCTAAGTACGACCTTCAGCGGTTTGTCTTCCTGCAACAGGTATGTATGGTATTCAGTGCCTTGTGTGTCTAGTAGTGTGACGATGCCGCGGTAGTCGTCTTCTGTTGTCGGCTGGACGCTAATCCCATCCCCGATGTTTTTCGCCTTGCTGAATTGTAGGTTCTTCATCCGCATCAGGTTGCATATGTTTGTCCATTGGCTCTTCTGGCGGATGACTACTGGTGGTACCCTCGTCTTCTTCGGCGCTGCTTTTGGCACCGACGTTCGATTTTGAGAAGCGGCCATCGAACCTTCGCTATCTGCCATGACAATGTCATTTTCAAGCGCTTGGAAACTGTTACTTATTGGAGTCTCGGCGACCACCCGCAGGCTGCTGACCCGACGCTTCTTCGGCTGTTGGCTGCTCGTAGTTGGTTGTTGTATCCTCCGTGAAGTTCTTCTAGCTGATGTTGGACACGTCCGTTCAGGTCGAAGATCTGCCGTAGAATGACGGGCCTGATCTGGTGTAGTCGATTCAAAGAGAGAACGATTCTGAGGGCTATCGAGCGTGGTGTATGCTACAGCGGTTGCTTTTTTTTTTTTTGTGCCATTGGCGAGAGGGGAAACCTTCAAAAGGCACCACGCAATTGGTTCTATATGCGTGGTAGTATGAGATTCGTACTCACTAAAACCCCTCGTTCTTCAAGTTCCAGTTCTGTGACTACTCCTTGAAATCTGAAACAGATACTTTCTCGTGTGTTTATTAGTTGAAATAACTTAGAACCATCGTTTGTCTGTNTGTTAATACGCTTCCTAAGTCGCCGATTTTGCTGTTGCAAAATTTTTATTTTTCTCCCTTATCACTTTAGTTACAATTACTTTATATGTAGGATCTACTGCAGTTGAATTGCGATCTTCCTTAAAATCTCCTATATATCTTTTTCTTTTGTTATCAGCATTCACACTTTCCTCGATATCATAATTACTAGTAGATGGCTTAGTGTATAGGTAATTCACAGTCAGTTTAAAGCAATGCAATATTTTTTTTGTATTAAGGGTTGTAGGCGTCTTACTTTAGATCTGATAATAACAAAATTCACTACTTACTCAGTAGTGATGGTTTCTGATTTTTCATTCAAAGAATTACGTTGCCGTTACATAGGCTTCCTCTTAACACTTTCTCTTTTTAATAAATGTGTTGGAAAATCAAAGATACTAGGAACTGCATCTTTTTTCAGAGTGATCCTATTACTCCATGGGTTTTCCGTGAAACAATCAGCATCGAAGTGTTTTGAGCATATTCTAGTAAATTTTGTAGGCACAAAATTTTCTCGACGGATTGCTACTAACCACTTTTACAGTAAGCTTTTTCAGGAAATCTGCAAAAAAATTAAAGCAAGCCATCAAAATAGCATTTATATGGGATTTTCAACGACTAACCTAAAAAAAAATATATTTTTGAAATCTTTCAGTGCAATTGTAAGCACAACAAGATTGCACCATGTTTAACAACGTTCACTTTTCGGAAAACACCTTTTTTTCTAGCGAAATAATGAGCAGTAACGATTATACTGACTACAATCAACTAAAATTCAAACAGTTAAATGCCGCACCACTAACTGTTTTGCTCTTCGCTGACGTCACTAGCGAAGGTGGATGTTGACTTCACTCAACCTGTATTAGAGATACGGGTTACGGTGTGTCTAGTATATAAATGGTCGAAGGAAAAATACCACCTATTCAAAATTTATAAACTTCTCTGTCTTACCTAAAACCCGTGCACCAACTGTAACCTCGGTCTCAGACACTTAAACGATGATTCGCCGAAAAAAAATTGCGTAAATAGGTGCTAACGTTAAGCAGTCTATGTGTATACTAAAGCTTGAGGAATATCTAGACGCGCAACTTGATACGCGATGCGCCTTTGTTAAATTCGAAATTATGTTACTAATCGGTGTGAGAGACCGCACGTTGCAGACGGAGGGCTAAAGAATTCCTAACAAGAATGGCGACCACGCCAGCACTGCTGTGTTCCCGGTCCCTTCCGTAGGATGAGAAATTTGTGACGAAATGTTTGATTTTTTCGGATAAGTGAGTTTCGGTGATGCAAGTAATACCGATTGACTTGAGTGTTCAAGTTTGGTCAATTTACCTGTAATGCTTTGCGCATTCCACGTAACTATTCGAAGATTATGAGGCTACCAGACTTGCAACCATCGTTTGGACGATGGCCTGGATTCTCTGATCAAGAGAAGAAGCTGAAGGGGTGTTTTGGGACGCAATGCGTTTTTGGGGAGGAGGGGGCGGAGCTGCTGCCACTGCCCTGGCGTAAGATTTTTGGGGGAGCGTCCTTCCGGGGAGGGCTGTTGAACGAGGCGCTATTTGATCGGACTTTTGGGTATTGGGTATTGGGAGGGGGCGGCTCTCTTTGGAACCTTGGGACAGCCGCGGTATGTGGCGCGATGGTTCCCTTTACAGTTGGCACAAGTGGGAGTGGCATCCTTCTTGTTTTTGCATTCTGCGGCAATATGGTTACGGACACAATATGATTTATTAACTAAATATTTACATGGTGCCGCTGCTCCACCTTTCGGTACTACAGCGGCGGTCTTTCGGAATAATATATTTACAAAAGAAATCTATGCGCTATTTTAATTCTATAAGATTAAAACTAAAAGTAACTAATTAACTCGATATAACTACAATCTCTACTTTTTCCCCTCCGTCTGCTCTTATCGCGGGAGAAAAACGCCAGAACCTTCGAAAGTAATTTTATTGTTTATTTTTACATAAGACAATTTATTGGTGAGCAGAGAGGGAGGAGGGCCTGCATTAATTATACTTACATTGAGTTAAGATGCCCCGTTTCGAACACGCAATACGATGTTTCCACATGTGGAAATTATTTATTGAAAATAGAATGCGACTAAATTAATTGTACAAATGTATTGCATATTCGTATCGGAGCATCCGATGAAAATTAAAATATCGCATATGATAATGTTTACAAAAGTTAAATATACCACTAGGAGAGTTAGAGTTCGCTTCAGTGCAGCCTGGGAAATATTTACATGTGGTCCAGCATTCGCTGCAAGGGTTGGAGAGACACAGAAAAACCCAACCAGACCACTTCGAACTCTTACCATTACGTTGTTTCGGCACCAACACAACAGCAATATTTCACTAATCGAATGGAATCAAAAATAAGATTAGCAAAAATGTTAAATATACCGTACTGCTTTTCGTTTTAGTGCCAAAGCATTGCCCTATGCATAGATAAGTATTTACATTAAAAGACAAAAATATATACAAGATAATAAAAATACTTCGAACCGAAGTTCGCAATTGAAGTTTCTATATACATATTTACATAAACCCCGAATAAATATATCGCGAAATTTTGAATTTTGTTTATCCCGGTTACGGACACAGAAAGCGCAAACCCATGCGGCGTGACAATAATTGGCCATGTGAAAGAACTTCAAACAACGGCGGCATTGCGGGACGTCTTTTGTGGCCTTTTTCGGCTCAACTTTTACATTTTTTATATGGGTTAACCTTCATATTTATGTGATCAGAGTTGTTTTCCATCTTGTGTTTTCTGCTTTCGTAATTTTCCTTACAGTTAGAAGTGCTGTATCACTTGCAAACTGGAATATGTGAGACATCTTTTCTTTCGCATTTTGGGATGTCGTTGAGGCATATATTGAAAAGTGTTGAGGACAGGAGCGATCCTTGTGGCAGTTTTTTTGCTTGCTTTAGTATTGATTTTTCGCTTTTTATTTTAACCCTGAATGAACGATCTGCAAGTCATGCTTTGATTATTTTTTGAATCCTTGTTGAGTATTTGGGTATGTACACTTTGTGTAACAGGCCGTCTCTCTACACTAGTAATGCGGCTATCACTTTCTTTCTAGGTCCTGAGTTTCTTTTGTGTGTATTACATTGAGCCCGCAGACCAAGTTCGAAGATTGACTTGGACTTTGGAGAGGAGCGGTCCAAACGAACGGACACTAAGGGCCAGATTTTTCCACCGTTGGACATCCGGTGGACGCCGCGGATGGCAAAGCCTTTGTGGATGAGCTCGGCTTTGACATCTTCCGTGGAAATGTCTTTGCAAACTCCACGATGGACAACATGGAGGTCACGGTCTTCTGGTAAAGTTGGTTCGTAGAGAACTCAACTTTCGATTCGTCGAGGAACGACGAGAGTCAACGAAAATCGTCCACGGAATTAGGATAGACTCTTATATAGTCCTTTGGATTTATCGCCCGACGAGTGGCGATGCCATGGCTGTCCATGGCGCGCTGAATTTTCGGACAAAGGGACTTTTGGCGGATTTCGATGGGGGGGAGCTTTGGTAGTTTGACTGGTAGCGCCGGTGTCGCACATTGGAGTAGAAGGGGAATTTTCGGAGTGCAGTCTTAGATATTCGTTGATTATGGCGAGCTTAGACTGCAGTTCGCTCGCTAAGGACATGACCGCGATGGAAAGTCCCTCCAAGAGTGCGGGGCTCTTGGGGGTAGCCATTTCGAAATGGCTAGCCGACGGAGCTAACCTACTCCTGTGGGACGTGGTGTATATACTTAGATGTAAGGAAATGACAGGTTACTTCTTGGTGTGAATTAGTGGGGATGAGGGGAGTTCAGAGGGACTTTGCGTACTCCGTCCCAAAGAACTGTTGGTTAGTTATAATAAAATTGATTAAACTTACTAAAAAACGGCTGGGCAATGTGTCGTACTCTTGTAGATATCACAAGTGCGAGCTTGAATGGTTCGGGTTCGTATGATGACGGCGGGCCAGATCTCTTTTTTTTTTTTGTGCCATTGGCGAGAGGGGAAACCTTCAAAAGGCACCACGCAATTGGTTCTATATGCGTGGTAGTGTGAGATTTTTACTCACTAAAACCCCTCGTTCTTCAAGTCCCAGTACTATGACTTCTCCTTGAAATCTGTAACAGATAACTTTCGAGTGTTTCAGTAAAATTTAGAACCATAATTTGTCTGTAAAGGGGACAAATGTGCATATGGGTCTGGACAAATGTAGCCTGGATGTATAAATAAATTGTATGTACATGTAGAAAATATTTAATAAATATAACCTGTATATAAATATAACGAAATGGTTAGTCTCTTGTTAGTTTTAGTACAACATGGTTAGTATTACTATTGGTTATTCATTACCGTCTTTGGTCTTTTGTGCTTCCACGGTTGAAGCTCGTCGTACCTTACCATTTCGCGTACCAGCGCGTTCTGGTGGGCTTCGCAGGTCACGAAGGTCTTCGTTGCCATCTCCGCTAGCGAGTCCTTTACCCAAGGGACCTTCAAGTCCCGGTGCAGCGTCGCGTTCGAAACAAACCAAGGAGCATTCGTAGCAAGCCTTAGTGCCTTGTTTTGCACAACTTGAAGTTTGTTCAAGTGTGTCTTGGCTGCGTAAGCAAACACAGGAGCGGCGTACGTCATCACCGGTCGAATAACCGATGTGTACAGCCGCAGTTTGTTACTAAGACTGAGTGTGCTCCTTCGGTTCAGTAGCGGATATAGGAGAGACATCACTGCCGATGCGTTACGAACGCAATAGTCGGTGTGATGCTTCCAAGTTAGTCCGCGGTCTAGCTTGACACCGAGGTACTTGACTTCGGTCTTCCACGGGATCTGGCGGCCGAATAGGGTTACGTGGCCGGTCGGGGTCTGTCTTCTTTTGGTGAGGAAAAGTGCACTGCTCTTTTCCGTATTCACCGCTATACGCCAGCTCCTGCACCACTCCTCCAACTCATCGGCGGCTTCCTGTAGGCGTGCGGTGACCAAGCGGGGTGCTAGGGACCTGGTCATCACAGCGGTGTCGTCAGCGTAGAGGGCAAGCGTCGTGCCTGCGGTCCTTGGGGTGTCTGCAGTATATAGTGTGTACAAAAGTGGCGATAGCGGTGATCCCTGGGGTGTTCCGGCTTCCATATTGCGGGGACTAGAGCGAACGTTTTCCAATCGCACAGTAAACCTGCGGTCTCGGAGGAACGAGGCTATAGTTTTGACTAGACCTGGGTGGAAACCTGCACAGAAAAGTTTATAGATTAGCCCGTTGTGCCATACCTTATCGAAGGCCTTGGAGACGTCCAGAAAAATCGCTCCCGTCGATTGTTTGCGGTTGTAGCCGTCCGTCGCGAATTCAACTACACGTAGGACCTGATGCACAGTGGAATGTTTGGCTCTAAAACCAAACTGTTCTGCCGGCACCGAGTCGTTTGGTGAGGCTTCCTCGCGCAACCTGGCCAGCAGGACTCGTTCGGCAATCTTCCCCAGGACTGGTAGAAGACTGATGGGCCTGTAGTTTTGAGGGAACGTCGGAGATTTTCCTGGCTTCTGAAACAAAACTACGTCCGCGGTTTTCCATTGCGTTGGAAAGTACCTTAAACGTAGTATCGCATTTGTAATATTGACCAACGACATGATGGCTTTTACCGGTAGAGCCTTTAGGGCTCGTGCTGGTATTCCGTCGGGACCGGGAGCTTTCCTGGAGATTGTGGCCTTGAGTAGATTTTTAATCTCCGTGGGATTGGTTGGTTTGACAAATCCAGCGTGTTCCGTTCTCAGCATCCGTCCGACGTCTCGGTCGATTTGTTCGATGCGGTCTTCGTCGACGTCTTCGTCGTTTGGACGGAAAGCGTTCTCCAGGTAGTCCGCGAACGCTTCTGCCTTTTCGGTTGGCGTGTACACGATGCCTCGCTCTCCATGTATAGGCGGGACGCTACGAGGTTGGCCCTTTAGCGACTTTGCTAACTTCCACAGGGAACCTGGAACCTGATCAACGTTAGTGAGCCTTAGCTGCCACCGCTCGCTGTGGTAGTCCTGTAAGGC
>NW_020439051.1:185237-191480 GCF_000699045.2 Agrilus planipennis | reverse complement strand
TTTTTTTTTTTTTTTTTTTTTTTTTTTTTGTGCCATTGGCAAGAGGGGAAACCTTCAAAAGGCACCACGCAATTGGTTCTATATGCGTGGTAGTGTGAGATTTGTACTCACTAAAACCCCTCGTTCTTCAAGTTCCAGTTCTATGACTTCTCCTTGAAATCTGAAACAGATACTTTCTCGTGTGTTTATTAGTTGAAATAACTTAGAACCATCGTTTGTCTGTAAAGGGGACAAATGAGCCATGTGGTTCTGGACATCTGCAACTGGAATTGTTCTATATATATATACATGTTATATATAATTGTGAATTTATAAATATATATAAATAATCTGTGGATAGTTTAATAAATAAATAAATAGATAAATAAATAAATAAATAATCTGTTAATGTAAATATACGTATAGGAAATGGTTAGTACATATCACATCGAGCAACGACCGTTGTTAGTCGGTTTTGGTAGATTAGTTTATCATGGTCATTTTTGGTCGTTTGTGCTTGTAAGGCACGTGCTCATTGTATCTTACCATTTCGCGAACCAGCACGTTCTGGTGGGCTTGGCAGGTTGTGAAGGTTTTTGTTGCCATCTCTTGAAGTAAGTCCTTAACCCAAGGGACCTTTAAGTCCTGATGAAGCGTCGCATTCGAAACGAACCAAGGAGCATTCGTAGCAAGCCTGAGTGCCTTGTTTTGAACGACTTGAAGTTTGTTCAAGTGCGTCTTGGCTGCGTATGAATATACTGGTGCGGCGTACGTCATCACCGGTCTAATGATCGATGTGTACAGCCGGAGTTTGTTGTTCAGGCTTAGTTTGCTCCTACGGTTCATTAGCGGGTACAGGAGAGACATCACTGCCGATGCATTTTGAGTGCAATAATCGGTGTGGTGTTTCCATGTCAGTCCGCGGTCTAGCTTGACACCTAGGTACTTAACTTCGGTTTTCCAAGGGATCGGACGGCCGAAGAGGGTGACTTGTCCATACGGGCTGTGTCTTCGTTTCGTAAAGAAAAGAGCGCCCGGAGGAATGACGCAATAGTTTTGACTAAAGCCGGGTGGTAACCTGCACAAAAAAGTTTGTAAATTAAGCCATTATGCCATACATTGTCGAATGCTTTCGAAACGTCGAGAAACGTGCTAATTTCCACAGGGAACCTGGAAGCTGATCTGCGTTAGTGAGCCTTGCCTGCCACCGTTCACTGTGTACATCCAAAAGCGCGTCTTTCACTGGTTGGGACAACTGGTTCATTTCGGCCCGGTCGACCGGGTTCCGGGTTCGCTGCCAACGGCGCCGGGCTCGATTTTTCTCCCTGATAAGTCGAACGACTGTGGTAGGGATGCGAATCGGTGTCCTTGTCGTTGTGTTGATCCTTGTCGTTTGTTCCAGTGACGACAGTACTGCGGTTGTAAGTGTGTCGACGGCTTCTTCGATGTCCTGTTGGCTTCGGATTACCTTGATCTTAGGAAAATTTTCCTGAAGATGGTCGGTAAATGCTGGCCAACAGGTAGACTTTCTTTCGTAGACGGTGCTGTTGTTGTTGTCACCGATAGACAAAATAACCGGGTTGTGGTCTAAGGAAAGCTCACTTACCGCCGACAGCGTGAAGTCTTGTGCGACGTCCTTGAAGGTAGCGATGTCCAAAACGTCTGGCAGCGATGCACCATTTACTGCGTGGTATGTAGGTTCGTCTGGTCCGACTACTACTACGTTCCTGGTTTGTGCATAGTTGTACAGGACCGTGCCGCTTGCGTTTGTTCGGCGGCAGTTCCAAGCTGGGTGTTTGGAATTGAAGTCGCCGGCGGCTATCGTTGCTACTTCAGAGTGCAAGATGTCGTCCAGGTCCTGCGATGTGATTGGGCGGTCGGGCGGTCGGTATGCTGCTATGAGACGTAGAGGGCCTCTTGTCGTCACGAGTTCGACAGCTGTCGTTTCTATGTGTTCTGTAGACACAACGGTAACGGGATAGTGTTTGAGCGAGAGCTTAACATACACGGCTGTACCACCACCTAACCTGTTCTCTCGGTCGGTCCGGTATAAAGCGTAGTTTGGTAACTTATACCTTCCCGTAGGTGGGTTTCGTTAATGAGAACAACGTCTATTGAGAGCTTTTCCGCTAGCTCAAGTAGCTCTAAACGTTTATCCCGGAGGCCGCGTGCGTTCCAGAGAAGCACCTGTAAAGAGCACGGATTAGTTTTCTGTATTCCCATTAACTTACCTAGTTAAAAAGTGATACGATGTCCTGTGCGCAACCTAGCAGGCGTGCTAGGATGTCCGCTGTGCCGGTTGCACCGGTTAGGGCGTTCGCGACCTTCTGGGCGACGGTAGCCACCTTTTGAAGGTCCAGCTTGGCTAGCATCTGAAGGATGCTGGAGAGCGTATCCGATGGCGCTGCCTGGGGGGCGGCTGGAGTTTTCCGGGAAGCGGGCGGTGCGGCTGAAGGTAAGGAATCGGTCGGCTTCGGTGCCACGGCCCTGGCGAAGGTCACACCTTGACGAACGGCGTTCGCTGGAGGCGCTGCTGTGTTTCGGAGCTTTCGTTGGCCTTGGTCGTGGTCGGGTGAGCTCGAGCACCCCCGATAGCTCGCTGGGTGAGCTCCGTTGCAGTTGGCACACGTTGCCGGTCGTTCCATAGGCTTTTTGCAGTCCATGGTTAGGTGACCATCTCCGCACTTGACACAGCGTGGCTTGGCCGTGCAGCGGCGCTGAGCGTGGCCGAAACGTTGGCAGCAGTGGCACTGCCCGATGGTGGTCCTTTGTCTTGGCGATTCACCTGCAACTTTAAGGAAACATACGGTTGTTACCTTAAAGATGTCCTTGGCGTTACTGTCTTTCGACAGTATCGCTAGGACGAGCGGTATCTGGGCCTTTGTTTTTGCTGACGTCATCCTCACGACGTTTTTGACTGTGAGACCCTTCTCCTTCAGGTCGTCCATAACCTCGTCTGTCGAGATGTCGACTGGAATGCCGCGTATTACCACCTTCAGCGGTTTTTTCTTCCTGCAAAAGAAAGGTATGGTATTCAGTCTTCTGTTCGTTCAATAAATTCATGATACCGTGGTAGTCCTTTTTATCAGCTGGTTGGATGCTGATGCGTGTCGTCATGTTTTTCGCCTTCGTGAAGTTGAGGCTTCTGGCTCTCATTTCGTTGCACAGGCTGGTCCACTTTCCTGTGTCCGACAGGTCCATTTCCGAAGGCAATGGCTTGTAGTAGTTCTTGGTCTCGGTCGGTGGCGGGGTCTTCACCCTCAGGTCGGTAACCCTGTGGCGCTTGGATGGTAGACGAAACTCGGTTTCCTCCGTCCCACCGGAAGGGGTTCGCGAGCTGCAAGCAGCCGCTTCGTCCATCGCTTTTCTGCTTCCTCCTGTGATGTCGTCCGTTGCTCCTTCTCGATTTTGTAGAAATAGTCTTGAAAAAGACTGGAAAGCTATCAAACTGGTAGCTGCGCTCCCTGATGTTCTTCTCGCTGTGGTTTCTGCTTGATGCGTCCGCTCAGGTCGAAGATCAGTCGAAGAGTTGGCGACCTTCTGAGCGACAGTAGTCACTTTCTGAAGGTCGAACCTGGCTAGCATCTGAATGATACTAGTAAGTGTGTCGGTCTGGGCGGCTGGGGCGGGACCCGGTGCTGCCTGAGAAGCGGTCGGTGTGGAAGGCGTTGACCTTGGCGCTGTTGCCCTGGCGAACGACACTCCTTGGCGAACTGCGCTGGCTGTTGAGTTGGAAGCTGTCCGGGAGTCCGGCGTGGTCCTCGCTCTGGGTCGGGGAAGCTCGGAAAATTGCGGGCAACCGCGGTAGCTCGCCGGGTGTTCTCCTCCACAGTTCGCACACTTGGCCGGCTGGTTCCTCGGCTTCTCGCAGGTCGAGGTGTGATGTTTCTGTCTGCACTTTACACAGCGGGCGGTTGCCGTGCAGTTTCTCTGAGCATGCCCGAAGCGTTGACATCGGTGACACTGGCCGATGGTGGTCCTTTGTCGTGGCGTCTCTACTGAAATCGTAAGAAAACAAACTGTTGTTAGATTAAGGATTTCTTTACTTTTATCGTCTTTAGGTAGGATGACCAAGACGAGCGGTATAGGTGTCTTCGTCTTAGCGCTAGTCATCCTGACGACGTTTTCAACGTTGAAGCCCTGCGCCTTCAAGTCTTCTGAGACATCCGCAGTCTGGATGTCTGTCGGGATACCGCGAAGTACCACCTTCAGCGGCTTGTCCTCTTGGAGCAAGTACGCTCTTGTAGCCCATTGCGGTTTCGGGATGGACGCTTATCCCGTCTGCTATATTCCTGGCCTTCAGGAATTTTATGTTGTTTCTCGCCAACAAGCCTGCTACTGTTGTCCATCNCTCCTTCGGTTCAGTAGCGGATATAGGAGAGACATCACTGCCGATGCGTTACGAACGCAATAGTCGGTGTGATGCTTCCAAGTTAGTCCGCGGTCTAGCTTGACACCGAGGTACTTGACTTCGGTCTTCCACGGGATCTGGCGGCCGAATAGGGTTACGTGGCCGGTCGGGGTCTGTCTTCTTTTGGTGAGGAAAAGTGCACTGCTCTTTTCCGTATTCACCGCTATACGCCAGCTCCTGCACCACTCCTCCAACTCATCGGCGGCTTCCTGTAGGCGTGCGGTGACCAAGCGGGGTGCTAGGGACCTGGTCATCACAGCGGTGTCGTCAGCGTAGAGGGCAAGCGTCGTGCCTGCGGTCCTTGGGGTGTCTGCAGTATAGAGTGTGTACAAAAGTGGCGATAGCGGTGATCCCTGGGGTGTTCCGGCTTCCATATTGCGGGGACTAGAGCGAACGTTTTCCAATCGCACAGTAAACCTGCGGTCTCGGAGGAACGAGGCTATAGTTTTGACTAGACCTGGGTGGAAACCTGCACAAAAAAAGTTTAAAGATTAGCCCGTTGTGCCATACCTTATCGAAGGCCTTGGAGACGTCCAGAAAAATCGCTCCCGTCGATTGTTTGCGGTTGTAGCCGTCCGTCGCGAATTCAACTACACGTAGGACCTGATGCACAGTGGAATGCTTGGCTCTAAAACCAAACTGTTCTGCCGGCACCGAGTCGTTTGGTGAGGCTTCCTCGCGCAACCTGGCCAGCAGGACTCGTTCGGCAATCTTCCCCAGGACTGGTAGAAGACTGATGGGCCTGTAGTTTTGAGGGAACGTCGGAGATTTTCCTGGCTTCTGAAACAAAACTACGTCCGCGGTTTTCCATTGCGTTGGAAAGTACCTTAAACGTAGTATCGCATTTGTAATATTGACCAACGACATGATGGCTTTTACCGGTAGAGCCTTCAGGGCTCGTGCTGGTATTCCGTCGGGACCGGGAGCTTTCCTGGAGATTGTGGCCTTAAGTAGACTTTTAATCTCCGTGGGATTGGTTGGTTTGACAAATCCAGCGTGTTCCGTTCTCAGCATCCGTCCGACGTCTCGGTCGATTTGTTCGATGCGGTCTTCGTCGTTTGGACGGAAAGCGTTCTCCAGGTAGTCCGCGAACGCTTCTGCCTTTTCGTTTGGCGTGTACATGATGCCTCGTTCTCCATGTATAGGCGGGACGCTACGAGGTTGGCCCTTTAGCGACTTTGCTAACTTCCACAGGGAACCTAGAACCTGATCAACGTTAGTTAGCCTTACCTGCCACCGCTCGCTGTGGTAGTCCTGTAAGGCGTCCTTTACTTCTGTTACGAGTCGATTCATCTCTGTCCGGTCTTCCGGGTTCCGGGTGCGTTGCCATCGACGCCGAGCCCTATTCTTTTCCCTAATTAGTCTGACGACCATGTCCGGTACTCTGATTGGGACCCTCGATGTCGTATATGTTCTTGTCGTTCGTTCCAGCGACGACAGTATTGCGGCTGTTAAGGTGTCGACTGCGTTTTCGATATCCTGTTGGTTCCGTATTACCTCGATCTTAGGAAAATTTTCCTGAAGATGGTCGGTAAATGCGGGCCAGCAGGTGGACTTCCTCTGGTACTCGGTGCGGTTTTCTTCGTTTCCTATGGATAGAAGAACAGGGTTGTGGTCAGAGGAAAGATCACTTACCGCTGACAGCGTGAAGTTTTGAGCGACGTCCTTGATGATGGCTATGTCCAAAACGTCCGGAATTCCGGTGCCGTTCGATGGGTAGAACGTAGGTTCGTCGGGTCCGACAACTGCTACGTTCATCGTCTGAGCGTATTGGTACAGAACCCTTCCACTGCTGTTGGTCCTGCGGCTATTCCAGTCGGGATGTTTGCAGTTGAAGTCACCGGCCGCAATTG
>NW_020439051.1:137322-182043 GCF_000699045.2 Agrilus planipennis | reverse complement strand
ACCGGGTTGTGGTCTGAGGAAAGCTCACTTACCGCCGACAGCGTGAAGTCTTGTGCGACGTCCTTGAAGATGGCGATGTCCAAAACGTCTGGCAGCGATGCACCATTTACTGCGTGGTATGTAGGTTCGTCTGGTCCGACTACTACTACGTTCCTGGTTTGTGCATAGTTGTACAGGACCGTGCCGCTTGCGTTTGTTCGGCGGCTGTTCCAAGCTGGGTGTTTGGAATTGAAGTCGCCGGCGGCTATCGTTGCTACTTCAGAGTGCAAGATGTCGTCCAGGTCCTGCGATGTGATTGGGCGGTCGGGCGGTCGGTATGCTGCTATGAGACGTAGAGGGCCTCTTGTCGTCACGACTTCGACAGCTGTCGTTTCTATTTGTTCTGTAGACACAACGGCAACGGGATAGTGTTCGAGCGAGAGCTTAACATACACGGCTGTACCACCACCTAACCTGTTCTCTCGGTCGGTCCGGTATAAAGCGTAGTTTGGTAACTTCGCAGTTATACCTTCCCGTAGGTGGGTTTCGTTAATGAGAACAACGTCTATTGAGAGCTTTTCCGCTAGCTCAAGTAGCTCTAAACGTTTATCCCGGAGGCCGCGTGCGTTCCAGAGAAGCACCTGTAAAGAGCACGGATTAGTTTTCTGTATTCCCATTAACTTACCTAGTTAAAAAGTGATACGATGTCCTGTGCGCAACCTAGCAGGCGTGCTAGGATGTCCGCTGTGCCGGTTGCACCGGTTAGGGCGTTCGCGACCTTCTGGGCGACGGTAGCCACCTTTTGAAGGTCCAGCTTGGCTAGCATCTGAAGGATGCTGGAGAGCGTATCCGATGGCGCTGCCTGGGGGGCGGCTGGAGTTTTCCGGGAAGCGGGCGGTGCGGCTGAAGGTAAGGAATCGGTCGGCTTCGGTGCCACGGCCCTGGCGAAGGTCACACCTTGACGAACGGCGTTCGCTGGAGGCGCTGCTGTGTTTCGGAGCTTTCGTTGGCCTTGGTCGTGGTCGGGTGAGCTCGAGCACCCCCGATAGCTCGCTGGGTGAGCTCCGTTGCAGTTGGCACACGTTGCCGGTCGTTCCATAGGCTTTTTGCAGTCCATGGTTAGGTGACCATCTCCGCACTTGACACAGCGTGGCTTGGCCGTGCAGCGGCGCTGAGCGTGGCCGAAACGTTGGCAGCAGTGGCACTGCCCGATGGTGGTCCTTTGTCTTGGCGATTCACCTGCAACTTTAAGGAAACATACGGTTGTTACCTTAAAGATGTCCTTGGCGTTACTGTCTTTCGACAGTATCGCTAGGACGAGCGGTATCTGGGCCTTTGTTTTTGCTGACGTCATCCTCACGACGTTTTTGACTGTGAGACCCTTCTCCTTCAGGTCGTCCATAACCTCGTCTGTCGAGATGTCGACTGGAATGCCGCGTATTACCACCTTCAGCGGTTTTTTCTTCCTGCAAAAGAAAGGTATGGTATTCAGTCTTCTGTTCGTTCAATAAATTCATGATACCGTGGTAGTCCTTTTTATCAGCTGGTTGGATGCTGATGCGTGTCGTCATGTTTTTCGCCTTCGTGAAGTTGAGGCTTCTGGCTCTCATTTCGTTGCACAGGCTGGTCCACTTTCCTGTGTCCGACAGGTCCATTTCCGAAGGCAATGGCTTGTAGTAGTTCTTGGTCTCGGTCGGTGGCGGGGTCTTCACCCTCAGGTCGGTAACCCTGTGGCGCTTGGATGGTAGACGAAACTCGGTTTCCTCCGTCCCACCGGAAGGGGTTCGCGAGCTGCAAGCAGCCGCTTCGTCCATCGCTTTTCTGCTTCCTCCTGTGATGTCGTCCGTTGCTCCTTCTCGATTTTGTAGAATTAGTCTTGAAAACGACTGGAAAGCTATCAAACTGGTAGCTGCGCTCCCTGATGTTCTTCTCGCTGTGGTTTCTGCTTGATGCGTCCGCTCAGGTCGAAGATCAGTCGAAGAGTTGGCGACCTTCTGAGCGACAGTAGTCACTTTCTGAAGGTCGAACCTGGCTAGCATCTGAATGATACTAGTAAGTGTGTCGGTCTGGGCGGCTGGGGCGGGACCCGGTGCTGCCTGAGAAGCGGTCGGTGTGGAAGGCGTTGACCTTGGCGCTGTTGCCCTGGCGAACGACACTCCTTGGCGAACTGCGCTGGCTGTTGAGTTGGAAGCTGTCCGGGAGTCCGGCGTGGTCCTCGCTCTGGGTCGGGGAAGCTCGGAAAATTGCGGGCAACCGCGGTAGCTCGCCGGGTGTTCTCCTCCACAGTTCGCACACTTGGCCGGCTGGTTCCTCGGCTTCTCGCAGGTCGAGGTGTGATGTTTCTGTCTGCACTTTACACAGCGGGCGGTTGCCGTGCAGTTTCTCTGAGCATGCCCGAAGCGTTGACATCGGTGACACTGGCCGATGGTGGTCCTTTGTCGTGGCGTCTCTACTGAAATCGTAAGAAAACAAACTGTTGTTAGATTAAGGATTTCTTTACTTTTATCGTCTTTAGGTAGGATGACCAAGACGAGCGGTATAGGTGTCTTCGTCTTAGCGCTAGTCATCCTGACGACGTTTTCAACGTTGAAGCCCTGCGCCTTCAAGTCTTCTGAGACATCCGCAGTCTGGATGTCTGTCGGGATACCGCGAAGTACCACCTTCAGCGGCTTGTCCTCTTGGAGCAAGTACGCTCTTGTAGCCCATTGCGGTTTCGGGATGGACGCTTATCCCGTCTGCTATATTCCTGGCCTTCAGGAATTTTATGTTGTTTCTCGCCAACAAGCCTGCTACTGTTGTCCATCGGTGCTTCTCCCGAATGACGACTGGTGGTACACGCTGTCGCTTTGGCAACGACGATCGATTTTGCGTCGCTAACAGTATCACTGGACATTTTGACGTCGACTGGCAATCCTTCGAAGGTGTTGCTCGTCGGTGTCGGTGGCGGTGTCTTCACCCTGACACTTGTCACACGTAGTTTCTTGGTAGGATGCTGGAAGCTTCCTACCTCGGTTGGAGTACGCGAGCTGCAAGCAGCCGCTTCCTCCATCTCCGTCGGTCGCTTAGGGCTGTCCTCCGTCGCTGAAATGATTTTGGTAAGAATTAATCTTAAGAAAAATTGTGTTTTTCTATCGGCTGTGGATAGGGAGTTCTCTGCCGTTGTTCTTCTCTCTGCTCTGGACACGTTCGCTCAGGTCGAAGATCAGTCGAAGAGTACCGCTGGTACTGAGGAAAGCATTGGTTATTTATACAAGCAAGATTTGGAAAAAAAGAGGGGTTGGGAGTTGGATAGATAGAGAAGGGTGAAGGTAACGATAAAAACGAAGTTGTCTAAAAAGTTAATTTCGCGGTGGAAAACTGAAAAACAGTTGACGAAAACAGATAAATCATGCATAAAAAAACTACAGTTAGAAACAAGAACGGTGATTGTAGGATGAAAAATAGTAAAATAGAAAATAGAACACTCAAAAAAGGATGAAAAACAGTGACAAATAGATAAAAAATAGTAATTAGGCTTGTTGTGGACAGGGACCGAGAAAGACCGGTAATGCAGCAATTCCGAGAATAAAATTTGAGAAGGATGTTGACTGCTTACAACATCTCAAACTTTCCTTATTATTTGATGGAAGGTGGTGGTAGCTCGTATCTTTGCTTCTTCTGTTCCGTTTATTTAGACCCGTTATTATAGGATGCTGTTAGTAGTAAAATGGTTGTGATTATCCTTTTTCGATTTTTGGTGTTTAATTTGCTGTGGTGTTTTCTAATTGCATATAGAATCTCGCTTCGTTGATGTACCTAGGCTACTCGTTTTTTTATATGGGTTAACCTTCATTTTTATGTGTTCAGAGTTGAAATTGAAGCAGTTTCTGTGTGGTCTTTTGTTTTGGAAGCATATGCATTTTGTTTTACATTCATTTAATTTTATTTTCCATTTTTTTGCGTACTTTGAGATTTTTAGGAAATTGTTTTCCATCTTGTGTTTTGTGCTTTCGTAGTTTTCCTTACAGTTAGAAGTGCTGTATCACTTGCAAACTGGAATATGTGAGACATTTTCTCTTTCGCATTTTGGGATGTCGTTGAGGCATATATTGAAAAGTGTTGAGGACAGGAGCGATCCTTTAGTCAATTTTTTTGCTTGCTTTAGTATTGATTTTTCGCTTTTTATTTTAACCCTGAATGAACGATTTGCAAGTCATGCTTTGATGATTTTTTGAATCCTTGTTGGGTATTTGGGTATGTACATTTTTATGTTTATCATCGTCGTTGGATAGTTCTGTCTTTTTGGTCCAGTTGTTTTGGATTGTTGATTTCAACATTTCGTCCATTTCCCTTTGTTTCTTCCGTAATATAATTCTAGCGCTTTCCCTCCTACATTTCTAGTATCTCTTCTTTAGACCGTTTATGTTCCAGTGATTTTTTCGCTAATGTATCGCAATTGTATCCAATTAATTTAAGTGTTTTTCAAAAAGAACACAATTTATTTTAACATATATATAGAGTGTAAAAACGTGCACACTAGGTCTAGTCTGATGCTAGAGTGTTAGTTACAGGAAAAATAAATAATACATTTGTTACAATATGTGTTATTCAGCATGAGAACTAAAGCTAAGAATTGCAAGAATTAAACAAGTGTCTTATTACATTGAATATGGAACATAACGTGAAGATGTATCTTATTACAGATATAACAACTCCCGTTTAAAATGAAAAATTATTTTCCAAACGACAGCAACAGGTTGATTTGCAGATAAAATTTGGGCAGCAGCAGTACAGGATGAATAAAATTACTTTCGAGGTCGTAGCGCAGCGTGAATAAAAATGATCTGGGCCAGTAGCAAAATAAAAGGGCGGCAAAGTCTTTTGAACGTATATTTACAGAACTGGTCGCATGGACGGTCTAGCACCAAGTAAAACTTACATCTAAAAAATTATACTCCAAGTTAACCCCCTGCGCGTCTCTGTCCCTCCGGTATGAGACGACCAAAAAGAACCGGATGAATGTAATAAAAATTGGAAAGTTATCTCTGCTAAAACGCATTTTGCTAGAAAACTATTTATTACCCTTCGGCCGCTTCGCTACCCTTGGAAGTGCAAGTAGTCGAAGGCTTTCGAAGTTTTGTGATAAATTCGGCGGGAGAAAGACGCAGAAGATTAAATATTCTATTTACAATTTCAACGAACTACAAATTCCTTAAATATAATTTGGCTCGAGGGTAAGTAGCGCGACCGCTACATTACTATTGTTGTTAGCAGGAGGCCAGCAACTGTAAACCAGTAATTCTCGTATATTTGGGAGAAGTTTCTTTCAATTTTATTTCGAAAATCGTTTAATTTCGCGGCAGCAATGTTAATGTTTTCTTGTTATAATTAATTTAGCTTAAGAGATTGAAGTTTTGATAATTCAAGTTTCTCGCGTTTTTCATCACAACGGTCCACAGGAATTTCGGTTCATTGTAAAGTTAAATTTAAAGTCTGTTTCTTAATTTTTTTGATTTTCGTAGCAATACAAAGACCGTCAGAGAAATAACGCGTATACTCATTGCTGTGTTGAAGATCTTGAGGCTCCATGTTTTTTAGAATTCAGATATCTTCTACTTGAAGTAGGTCATGGATAGATGCGAAGGAACCGGTGTTTGGCGTCTGATAGCGCCAGATAAGAAATTGATGATATTAAAATGTGAAAAAAGAATTGACGACGATATGATGTTGGGTAGGGAAACAAAAAACAAACTTTTGCGGTTTGACAAGCGGTACGTTCAATGAAACTAATAGGCCTTGGTTTTTTAATGAAGTTTTGGTTTGAGAACTAAGTGGTATTTAAAAATATTGGTATCATTAATGGTAAATGGTAAGATGGCGTCACAGTTTTCAATTTTATTCAGTTCAACTTTTAACTGGTCATGATCAAGAAGGGATGGATGTAATATTCCTACTTTTGCATAGGAAAGAGATTTCAAAATATTAGATACTTCTTTTCGAACTAGATTTGTAATCTCAATGAGCGAGGTAATCACATTAATCATATGAAGTACTATTCTATTTTCATAAATCTCATTTGTATTACTTTTTAATAGTTTATCTTTTGTTAGCAATTTGTCTTGAAATGTTTTCTTATTAGTTTTAACTTTGTTAATTGTATAATTAAAGTTGGATAAAACTATTTGTGTAAAATGGCTTTGTTCTCTTAATATTTTAAGCGTTTCCTGGTTTGAATTCTGTAACTAAGATATTAATTTATTATACTTGATAACATCGTTGTCGTCCAGTGTACCAAACAACGTGCGTTCTCTTCCACAAATGTTGAACTAACTTCTTTAGATACGTTTAGCAGCCCATTAGATTTCAATTCCTTGTATATCTTTTTCTAATTTCGTTATTGTTATTCTAAGAGTAGTTGCATGATTCAAAGAAAAACATTTTCCTTATTTTATATTCAAAGTTTTGAATTTGGAAATAATACTGTTTTATTGTATGAAAGTTAGAGAATAATGGAATTATATTTTTATAAATGAGAATAGCATAAGGGGTCTCGGATATTAATGATTGTCCTTTTGGGTGAAAATATACTCCGATATTTGGAAGTTCTTTTGTTTCGATATCTAGGCTTGCGTATCTGTAAAAGAGATACATTTGTATGGTTTGATTTGTTCATTATTGACTATTGTGGTATCGTTGTTTTTTGTTTTCTTGTTTATTTTGATGTTATTATCATTAATGATTTGTATTATTTGGAACGGACTCAGCTATTTACATTCACTTTGTTTGTTTCAAAGTAAATTTTTTAATAAATACGTTTCTCATACTCTATTAGATATTAAAATCGTATTTCTTTCTATTTTTATTGAAAACTTTTTCATTGTATTTATGAGATTGAATAGATTTTTCAAATGTTAATTTGCGATCTTCCAAATTAAATCTATATTGTTTTTTAATTCCATAGGCAGTATTCGAACATCCTCTCCTTTTAATAAATATCTTGGTGCAAGTCCTGTCGATGTATGCTTGACTTCGTTATATATTTTGGTGCACTCCTGAGCGATCGTCGTCCATGCCGGTTTTTTTTCTCCATGTGTATTGATCTTGCATCTAATTTTATTAGTCTTTCGTTGAGTCTGTTAGAAAAAGCTGAATTCACAGCTGTAAAGACTATTGCTATATTTTTTATACCAATTTCGTTCAAGTCTGGAGTGTTTTTTAACAATTTAATAAAATATGATGCACTTTGGGTTTTAGACGTTAAAATATATGCATATCTGGTAAAATGGTCGACCAATAGATGGATGTATTTTTTCATTGATCTTCTCCCTCCAAAACCACCTATAGTGTCTATGGAGACTATCTCAAACGGGCTGGTAGCTGGACCTAATTGAGACATCATACCAAAATTTCCCTTCCTTCTCAACTTGTTTTTTATGCAAGTATCACAATTCTTGCATATTTCTTGTATGTTTTTTGATAAAATTTTCGCTGTATAAAGTTTACTCATTTTATTCTGCGTATGTCATTTCTTTTATAAAATTGATACTACATTCTTCTGATAATATTATTTTCTTGTTTTTCCTAATTTTTTTATAATATATTCCGTTTTCAACAAGAAGTTCATCCTTTTTGGTTTTAATTTCTTCATTTTTCTTTTGATCTTTTTTTTATTTCTTCTATGCTAATGAAATTCACAACCTTTAATACATCCTCTGTATTTTCATTTGGATCTAACACAAGATTCCTGCAGTCTGCTTCAAGATTGGTTTTTCCAAGAGAATATTTTATTGAAAAATCGTATTGCGATAAATACAAAGTCATTTCTCCCAATTCTCCATCTGTACGCGCTGTTAAATTAAGATTTTCCAACGATTGATGGTCCGTGTATACTATAAACTTTTTACTTATTAACTAAAATTGCCAGTATTTCACAGCTTCCTTAATTACCAAACATTCCAGGTAAATAGCTTTTTTCTTCTTCTGCGCTTCATTGAGTTTTTTTGAGAAGTAAGTAACTAGCTTTTCTTTACCACACACTTGTGGTTGTTTGAGAAGGGCTTCGACCCCTCTAATACTTGCGTCAATATATATGTGAATAGGTAGATCAGGATCAAATATTTCTCTGATCGGTTTAGTACACAACAGTTTTTTTATCTTTTCAAGCGATTCCTGACATTCCTTGTTCTCATCAAATTCTTGTCCTTTTCGTAGCAAGTTATGTAACGGATCGAGTGTAACTACCGCATTCGGTATATATTCGTGATAGAAGTTAATTTTTCCTAATAACTGCCTCACAAGTTTTTATGTTTTAGGAGTTGGAAAATTTTTAATAGATATCAAATTATCTTTCAAAGGCTGCACTGTGTTGTTTTCAATTATGTGACCTAGGTATTTTACTGATGGTGATGCGAATTTACACTTTGTAAATTTTAGTTTAAAGCCTGCTTTTCTTATAGCAGTGATAAGCAGAGTTAAATGATTTATATGTTGTTCAAACGATTTAGAAAATACCAAAATATCGTCAATGTAATTTACAGCAAAATTCGTTAGATTGTTCTTCCTAATTATGCTACTCAATATTCGTTGAAATATTGCTGTTGCTGTTTAAAGATCAAATGGTAGGCATTTCCATTGGAAGTGTCCTTCCTGAGTAACGAATGCCGTTTTAGGCCTGTCTGTGATTCTCATAGACATTGACCAGAAAGCCGAATTGATATCCAGAGTTGAGATGAACTTGCAATTTCTTGTTTTTGCCATCAAATCTTCTATTCATGGAAATGGCTGTGACTGTGGTATTATAAGTTTATTCAGATCTCTAAAATCTGTGCACAATCTGGATTTTTTGTCTTCGTCCCTTTTGTAGGCAAGCGTTACTGGTGCAGCAAATGGGCTGTAGGACTCCTCTATTGATTTATTTTCTAATAATTTAGATATTTGTGTCTTGATTTCGTTTTTATCATCTATCGAGCACCTGTACTGCCTTTTTCTACAAAATTTATCCGAAGATAGTTCAATATGCGCTTCATAATTAGTCACAGTCCCAATATCGTATTTGTCTTTTGCAAAAATAGATTTTTGTGACAGTATTAATTCCTTTATTAATGTTTTCGTTTTTCATTCTAATGATCAATTTCCACATTAAAATTATCTACTTTTATATGCTCATTGAAATTAACTAAAAATTTATTTGAAGGGTATATCATTTTATTCTTTAGATCACTTTGATCTTTTATAGAATCTTGTTTTTCTTCTATATTATTATTGTTGTTATCTTTCATTTTTGAGTCATTTTTATTTTCTTTGTTTACTTCAGGAATCTTTTGTGTAATAGTAAGATTTTCATCCTGTCTTAAGCAAAACATTTTTATACAATCTAATCTAATTAGAAAGTCATCATCAAAAGATTTACTATCCATAACAAAAATATTCATAAATTTTTCTAAATTAAAAATTTTTATTTTTACTTTTATCATTCTAATAGCTTTTCCTACACTTTTGACTGTTTTTATTCCAGGCTTGAAGTTTGACTTATTCTTGAATTTCACTAATTTTTCATTCATTAAGATTATATTTGAGCCTGGATCATAAATGCCCATGATATCCAATTTATCCTCCAATATTTTAGATTAACCTTGATCAATTGGATTTTCCTGTGAAAAGTCACACTCCAATATGTCATTGTTTATTATCCTGATATTCTTTAGTTTTGAACCAGCATTTTTCTTCTGAATGAAAACGTATTCCTTTTTTTAATTTTTCACAAATACCACATTTCTTCTTAGTTGAGTCTGCTTTTTTTTCAGAATTCTTTTTTTTTCATAATTAAATGCTCCAATTTTTCAAGTTCATTAAAGAGATCTTGAGTCTCTTGTTTTTCGTCTCTGTTGGTCTTATGTATTATGAAATCTGGCAATCCTACTGCAATGATATCAACTAATGTTCCCTGGTCTATAGTACTCCTCAATTCCAGCATGAGTCTTTCTTTTTTTATAGCATAATCTAAGAGAGATCCTATTTTGTATTTAAAATTTAAGGCATTCTTACTAGCAGACCAACCTTTGTTTGTAAATGTTTCACAGAAGCTTGTCTTCCAAGTATTCTATTCTGAGTTTGAAATCAATTTTATCAGTATGAATTCATACTAATCCACACAAGATTTATCCAGAAATAATTTTAAGACTTCAATTTTATATTGGTCTTCTGTGATATTAAAACTATTGCATTCTTTCTCAAAATTATTACACCAGTGTAAAGCATTTGACTGTTTTTCCAACTTTGTGAGAACAAATTTCTCAGCTAATTTTTTTTTATGCTATGGTCTTGTTTTATCTTATTTTCTTGCACAATTGTTCTAAAAAATTTATTAATGATAAATCTTCTCTAACTGTTTCTGTGTTATTCGCTATTGTGTTAGAAACTTCTACTAAAACTTTATGCTTTGATGCATTATCTGAATCTTCAGGTATTAGAAATGTTTTATCATCCTCTGTGATGATTGAGGTTATGGCAATATAATTTGATTTACCATCTTCAGTAGGCTTTACCATGAACACAAATTTCAACTTATTCACTTCCATCCTATTATTGTTCTTGTTGCGAATATTAATAATATCGTTTTATAATGTGATCTGTGGAGTTGAATGAATTAACACTAAATAAAACAACAAGTTGCGTTTCTCTGTAAAAGTAATGATTATTTTATTTTATTTTGCCTATTTACAAATGTACAATCTTATCTTACCTGTAAAAGAAACGACATTAAGTGCTATTTATTACAGGTCTCAATAATACTTAGTTTTCAATAATTATTCCTAACCCAAAATATTTTCACAATTATTCCCTGACTTTATAAAGCATGCGATCTATCTTGCCGACGTTCATTAAGAACTCCGTAAAATTCTAACTAAAGAATAAATTCTTTACACATATACAAAAATGCATATATTTTTGCATAGTAGTTAAAAAAAAATGTTTATATGTTTTTTGTATTTGTTATTGTTTATGTAATAAATAACGATATTTATGCGTTTTACACGTAATAACGAGGTTTTTTTTGGTAGATACGAGAAACATCAAAAATGTAGAATTTGAAAAAAGTGTCATGGCTCTGTTTTAATTATTGTTAAATTTTTTTCTTATGAAGCACGCTTTTACGCGACTGTAAATTACGCTCGCGTCAGCCCACTGTTTAGCTCCAATATCGTTACTGACCATTATTAATTATTTATGCATATAAATGTTATTGAATTTATAAAATAATCGGGTAATTCGTTAACCCAATCACGCAATTGAAGTGGATGTTGACTTAAATATAAAAAAATTAATTAACTATTATGTTTATTTTTTAGCATCTTCTTTAGGATACGATTGTTTACAAAAGTATTACATTCTGAAATAGATTTACACATTAGTTTCATTATTTAATGTCTTATAGTAATGATACTAACGCGTATTTTTGATTATTATTACATCTTCGTAACGTACAATAATTTTTTTGTCAAACCTTTACTTGTTTGAATCTTGCAGATAATAATTTCTGAAAGTAGCTTTTGTCTGTACTGTACACGCACCCACACCAAAGGGCGACTAGGGCAACTAAGTGTGACTAAATAGCATTACAATCAAATTATCTTCTTGAGAGCAGTAGCCAAAATTAATGTTTTTAAAAAACTTTTGTGCCCACTCGAATAATGCTTTTGACGAATTAATGTGTCCGATAGTCTCTTATTGTACACTACCGCCTTAACCAGTGGTTCTCAACCTTTTTTTAGTCACGGCATACTTTTAATAATCTTAAAACATGGCGACACTATTACAATTATATAAATTAAAAAAGCGTGTTATACTTATAATACGATATATTTTGTAAAAATAGCAGACTATAATAATTTTAAATGGAATATAAAGTAAAATAGCATAATGATAAATTACAAACTACATTTAATGCAAAATTTGAGATTGGCGTTTTTTGACAATTTCATTCATATTTGGGCGTAAAAACGAAAATGCTACCTACTCTCATTTCATGATCTAGATTTAAAAGTCCGGATCTTTTTCATTTTTATGTTGGTCAAAGCTGAAAATCCGAACTCGCAGAAATAAGACGAAGAAAATTGTAATAACACACTTTTTTGTAATATTGTCGGATAATCGAATCTAAGATTAATCCAGAAAGAATTTATTGATTCTTCTGAATGTTCTAAAATTAAATCTGTTATTACACACCGAAATTAATTCTTCCTCTTCTTTGAAAGTTAATTCATACACATTATATTTGAGCCTGGATCATAAATGCCCATGATATCCAATTTATCCTCCAATATTTTAGATTAACCTTGATCAATTGGATTTTCCTGTGAAAAGTCACACTCCAATATGTCATTGTTTATTATCCTGATATTCTTTAGTTTTGAACCAGCATTTTTCTTCTGAATGAAAACGTATTCCTTTTTTTAATTTTTCACAAATACCACATTTCTTCTTAGTTGAGTCTGCTTTTTTTTCAGAATTCTTTTTTTTTCATAATTAAATGCTCCAATTTTTCAAGTTCATTAAAGAGATCTTGAGTCTCTTGTTTTTCGTCTCTGTTGGTCTTATGTATTATGAAATCTGGCAATCCTACTGCAATGATATCAACTAATGTTCCCTGGTCTATAGTACTCCTCAATTCCAGCATGAGTCTTTCTTTTTTTATAGCATAATCTAAGAGAGATCCTATTTTGTATTTAAAATTTAAGGCATTCTTACTAGCAGACCAACCTTTGTTTGTAAATGTTTCACAGAAGCTTGTCTTCCAAGTATTCTATTCTGAGTTTGAAATCAATTTTATCAGTATGAATTCATACTAATCCACACAAGATTTATCCAGAAATAATTTTAAGACTTCAATTTTATATTGGTCTTCTGTGATATTAAAACTATTGCATTCTTTCTCAAAATTATTACACCAGTGTAAAGCATTTGACTGTTTTTCCAACTTTGTGAGAACAAATTTCTCAGCTAATTTTTTTTTATGCTATGGTCTTGTTTTATCTTATTTTCTTGCACAATTGTTCTAAAAAATTTATTAATGATAAATCTTCTCTAACTGTTTCTGTGTTATTCGCTATTGTGTTAGAAACTTCTACTAAAACTTTATGCTTTGATGCATTATCTGAATCTTCAGGTATTAGAAATGTTTTATCATCCTCTGTGATGATTGAGGTTATGGCAATATAATTTGATTTACCATCTTCAGTAGGCTTTACCATGAACACAAATTTCAACTTATTCACTTCCATCCTATTATTGTTCTTGTTGCGAATATTAATAATATCGTTTTATAATGTGATCTGTGGAGTTGAATGAATTAACACTAAATAAAACAACAAGTTGCGTTTCTCTGTAAAAGTAATGATTATTTTATTTTATTTTGCCTATTTACAAATGTACAATCTTATCTTACCTGTAAAAGAAACGACATTAAGTGCTATTTATTACAGGTCTCAATAATACTTAGTTTTCAATAATTATTCCTAACCCAAAATATTTTCACAATTATTCCCTGACTTTATAAAGCATGCGATCTATCTTGCCGACGTTCATTAAGAACTCCGTAAAATTCTAACTAAAGAATAAATTCTTTACACATATACAAAAATGCATATATTTTTGCATAGTAGTTAAAAAAAAATGTTTATATGTTTTTTGTATTTGTTATTGTTTATGTAATAAATAACGATATTTATGCGTTTTACACGTAATAACGAGGTTTTTTTTGGTAGATACGAGAAACATCAAAAATGTAGAATTTGAAAAAAGTGTCATGGCTCTGTTTTAATTATTGTTAAATTTTTTTCTTATGAAGCACGCTTTTACGCGACTGTAAATTACGCTCGCGTCAGCCCACTGTTTAGCTCCAATATCGTTACTGACCATTATTAATTATTTATGCATATAAATGTTATTGAATTTATAAAATAATCGGGTAATTCGTTAACCCAATCACGCAATTGAAGTGGATGTTGACTTAAATATAAAAAAATTAATTAACTATTATGTTTATTTTTTAGCATCTTCTTTAGGATACGATTGTTTACAAAAGTATTACATTCTGAAATAGATTTACACATTAGTTTCATTATTTAATGTCTTATAGTAATGATACTAACGCGTATTTTTGATTATTATTACATCTTCGTAACGTACAATAATTTTTTTGTCAAACCTTTACTTGCTTGAATCTTGCAGATAATAATTTCTGAAAGTAGCTTTTGTCTGTACTGTACACGCACCCACACCAAAGGGCGACTAGGGCAACTAAGTGTGACTAAATAGCATTACAATCAAAGTGTATTCGTATTTAGAGGAAAATTATGTTCGGGTACGTACGTGCGTCCTATTTGCGTTGTTATGATCGTAAAAATGGACGTGCGGACGCAATTATCCGAATTCTTTCAAAAACGAACGCACCCCTGCTGTGTATCGGCCATTGGGACAGGATGAAATGAGGGGGTACATCTGTTTATCACTTCTAGACGTAGGTTACACCACTATACATTTCGGATTTTTTCTCGATGCATAGTCAGGCAGCAAAATGCATTCTCCAAAAGTTTCCTCCGCTATTTTACTGTAATATTTGGCGGTACACTTTAAGAATCTTGCGGGATAGTAAAGTGTCGCGGCACAGTGACTGAGAATAACTGGCTTAAACCATCGCATACGGCTTTTCCGTGCGACACACTGGCGAAATTTACTAGAAAGTTGACCAAAATATTTTAATGATAAATATGTGTCTAATAAGTATAATTTAGTTGAAAGCAAACCTTCTGGGACTAAAATGATTGAATGATAATTACATAAAATCATTAATACATGCTCCAGTGCCTATACTATAATTAAAACATTTCGTTATTATCTTACCAATTTAATATTTGTTATATTTTATTTATCTACTTGCGATTTTAAATAGTTATAAATTTATTTATCGAAAAACATAACGTAAGATAAGAAGTTTTGTGAAATAAACTATTAGAAATATTTTCAAATTAAATGGATGCTAATTAATGAAATATACTACTCGATGTCTGGTTCTTTCATTAATCTAATCGCGTCCTGGGACAATTGTAGACTTGACTTTCTCAGTGTTTTGCGCAAGCTCGTTATGTAGGGATCGGATGATGCATGTAATTTATTAAATAAATCTCTGATGGTATTAATTCGGGACGTTTTCATTGTAAAATTTCTACGATACATTTCTATTTCCTTATTTCTTGATTTTTGCGCTTCTTCTGACAGAAGACCTATTGATACTATTGCATGTTTTACTACCTCAGAGCCATGGATTAAAACTCGATGAACTGTTGTGGGAATTGAGTACCAAGTTTTAGATACAAAGCAGTTGTCTTCCAGCAAAATAATTTGAATTGCTTTGTATTAATTGAAAAACCGCTATTAATTGTAATCAACACAATCTACAGTCTTGTTTTAAACTTGTCCTGTTTTTTTTTCTTCTCTGTTTCAACTTTTTTTTTATCTTATTCTCCTCTCGCTTGCCATTTTGATATTTTCAGTTTGTAAGACAAATGCAATAGCCACTCAAAAAAGTGTATCCAACAGTGCAAAGGTGACATTCCAAGATTCAGACTGCTTTCAATAATTGGTTTAGATCGGAACAAATTGAAACTTTTGAAGTTTTTTGAAGTCAAACTGCATAAATTATACCTTAGATTGGATGATGTCATTGTTGTAGCATTAACCGCTTTTCCATCAACCATGCTCAGAATTAATTTGTGATGAACTGATAGGGTTTTCCACGGGAAGTTTCGAACGTAGAGGGTTGTAAATTTGTGATTTGGTTTGATATATATTTATCTTCTTGTTTCAGTAACTGAGTTGTTTCGGGAATGAATTGTAATCGTATAGACCTGCAATATCTAGGCGAGGAAGGTGGTTGATTTTGCCACAATACTAAATGATTACCGTTTAGATCTCCAGAAATTAATTTAATAGGTACAAGTGATGTCACAAAAATGCTAGTCATCATTTGCTGATAGTTCGAAATTTTGTTTATATTGAGATTGTCCAGAAGACCGGTCACAACCCCATTTGCTTATTATAACAATGGAGTCTACACTATCGTCCAACATGAAAACAATTCTTCTAAGGACAATAAACGTCTTTTTATCGTGTTCAGTTACGAAAATATTTTCTGGATAGCATCTTTGTTTAGCTCTAGTTACAGATTCGTATATATTATGACCTTCTTCACTGGCTATACTTCTTATAGTGTTGTATTGGAATTTGGACAAATTTGGGCTAATGAGAATTGATAATGCTTTGTTCCCGCCAATTTTATTTTCCGATGCGTTTGCACTTGGAATAGCTAACATTTTACTCCTGTCGGTCATTCCTTCTGCTCTACATTTCATTTGAACTGCATATAATAACATAATAATTTCGGTTTCTTTTCTTAATGTTTCCGTTTTCCTTCTTTTTTATCTTTCGCTACAATCTTTGATTTTTTTTTTCTGGTGCCCCTAATTTTCGTTTTATCGGCACTAAGAAATGAACTGTACAATTTATCCAACTTTTGTGTTTGCATTCAAATTCGGTTTGGTCCTAAAAACAGCTTTCCATTTCGCTTTGTAGTCAAATATTAACTTGGACAGTTTTTTTTATGTGGTGTCTAACTCATTAATACGTAAAATCTCTGATACTTTCTTTACTAGGTAATGAAATTTATTGTCATTCTTGTAAATATTTATCAGTTCTCGCCTGCTAATAGTCTTTCGTTTGTGGTACTACTTGTGGAAAAAGATTCCCTATATTATAGCCAACTGCTGTAACAATATACCAATGTCAGGCTAATTTCGGCAACCAAATTCATGTTACACTAGCAGATGATATTGTCAATAAAACATCAATTGATGTTTTACTAAATTTAAAAAGTTGTATTTATTTTTGTATTGAGACCTTGAACTATCAGAAAAATAGGTCATCTTTTTTAAATTATGCTTTTAAAGAATTTATTAATTTAAAATTAAAAAGATGAACTGAAGTAAAATAATGTGTAATATTTTGCGATATAACCACATAATTTAAATGCTTTACTATCCCATCCATTTTATAATGAGTATGCAGCGTTGCTTAGTCATTTGTCCAGTGATATGAATGAATAGCATTTTGTACATAGAAGGAATAATTTTAAGTCCAAATACGCAACAAATTCTCCTTTCTCAGGTAATTCTTTTTTTACAAAGTAAGCCCCTTGTGATTTCGCTAAAAAATCATATTTCAACAAGACTAACCACTTTTCTTTCAACTGCTTCAAAAAATCTTTGATATCGCTATACCTAGTCTTTTTTTCGACTATTTAAGTGCTAAATCAATTAGGTAGATAAAAACGAATATCATGACCAAATAATCGTACACACAGAAAAACAATTACAGCTAGTACTATTATTGCGATGAGGCAGAATTTACAATTTTAATATATACTCTTATTTAGCGTTTATAATTCTATTATTTAATTCCCGATAAAATATATTATTAAAAATGTAGATTACCTTATAATAAAATTCCAAATATTCAATATTTATATGCACAAATAACTAATAAAGTTCAGTAACTACATTGGAGAGAATTACCACCCCTAAACAGGAGGCTAATGCGAGTGTGATTTGCGGTCGCGTAGCAGCGCCTTTATAAAAAAGAAAAATTATCTTACAAAAATCGAAACAGAGCGATGACTTATTTTAAATTCTAAAAGTTTAATGTTCCACAAATCTAATAAAAAGAAAAAAATCTCCTTATCCCGTGTAGAATGCATAAATATCGTTAATTGTTTATTGAATAAACAATAAAAATTATGAAAAAAAATACAAACAATTTTTATAACGATTATACAAAAATATAAACATTGTTTATATGAGTATTAAATTTCATAGTATGACGTCGAAACCGATTTTTCAATTAAAAGTATCAAAAATGTTTAATGTAAAAAAAATCCAAATGAGATATTATTAGTTATTTTTATGTTGTTTAGTGTTATTGTTTAATAGAGTTGCAGTATTTATTTATAGGATATCTATGTATTTAAGTGAAAATGAAATATTTAAAGAGCGATAACTGCAAGTTTTAGTAAAACTAATCTACTTATTTATCTCACAAATGTTAATTAAACTTATTATCTCGCACGGTAATAATGTCTGTATTCGTTTTATTATTCGAACCAATCATCTGTTTATATATCGACTGACTTCCTCAAGATTCAGTTGCATATTAACATCATCGAGTTTTCTAGATTAAGAATCTTCATTTTTCTGGCAATCTCTTGAAATTCTTTTGTTTCGTGGTCGTTTTGTTGATCATTTATGACTGTGGTATAGCTTTCGATTGATAAATCAAATTACAACTCGCTAATATCATGCTTCCTATGGATTCAGTAACATTTACTTCTATTATAAAAATTATAGAGCATAAAAGTTTCTACAAATTTTGTTCCAAATTTTTTTTATACGCTCAACCGTTTTTGAGGTAGAGCGCGAAGAACTCGCAGCACTTAGTTATATATGGTACACTGCACAGTCCCGGTTATTAATACGTCATATAAAATAAATCAAATCAGTCCCTAACCATGTTTGAATTTGATAGTATACACAATTGATATGTTGATTACCAGGACTCACGGTTGACTTTGTGCTAAGCGCTGCGCATTTGCTGCGCTCTACCTCGAAAACGGTTAAACGTATAAAAAAAAATTATGATCTACAATTTTCATGATAGGTACAAATGTTATTGAAACCATAGGTAGCGAAATATTTGCGAAATATCGATTTTAGTGACCTTTGACCTTGAATATATTAAGACGCGGACACGAGATGTTGTGACTTTTGACGCAATTTTGACAATGTCAAATTAAAGGTTTGTACAAATTTACAGCTTATTATCTATCATTCCGAGGTTGAGCCTCCTTTTTGACTATACTTATTACGTTATTATACATCCAAAAGTTCAACCATCACCCGTATCATGTCACAAATAAATATTAATAAATAGCAAGTAATTAATACCGAGCAATATTAAACAGAGGATCACTACTTTTTGGGATCGACTTCTCAACTGTCCCTGTGAGATAGCCTCTGACTATTTCGATTACAGCTCTTTACTCGCAAAAGTACTCGTAGACCACTTCATCAACTGAAGGAGTACTGGTTGAGACACCGGTGTCCCGTAAGAAAATGCGTAACATAATGAAAATACTATACAGAAACTGCAAATGTTATGCTGATTAACTGCTTTTCAGGAACAGATACTGTTGTAGTTCTTCTGACATCTGTCTACAGTCGGATAAATTTAGACGCCTTAGCAATTTAGATAACCTAACGTATTTTAACTCTACCGCTCTGTAGCAGGAAAACGATAAATTAGCATCAGATCGCTGCGTTGTCAATTTGTTAGTTTTTTTCAGCTGAATAAAAATTAATTTTGGTTTAGATAGCCTAACTCTCATCTTTCACCTTTAAATTATGTTTCTATTTGTTTTAGGAGAATACTATCTTCAAATTTATCTCTATGTAGATTTCCACCTTCATATAATATGTATCAAATGTTACAACATAAAAAAGCAAAACCCAGGTAATTGTAATATGTTAACGGATTAAAATATAATATTTTATAACACCTCAATTTTCAGTAATAATAGGTGGAATGAGCTGAAAAACTCACTGCTTAAGCAGAAGGTGGATGGTTTCAACTCATTGACATACACATATAAGGTAATGAAAAAGGAGTTTTATACTCATATTATGGTGTAATGTACAATAAAATTATGTTAAATTTAATAAACATTTGTCACACTTTTAAATTTATCCATTTTACTTTTGTTGGTATTTATTTGATTAGTGTTTCGGAAAATAATTAATATTGTTTTGTTCATTACTGTTTTGAGATACAAAAAATAATTCTTCATTTTCTCCTTTTGTACTGTATTGATATGGACATAAATAGTCAGATATATGCGTTTACTTTAATATTATGTGTTGTTGGTGCTGCTGATTTTACAATTTTAAAATACAATTTCTGAACATAATGAAAGTAGAAACTATTTCTACAAGTTTATGACTTGACCCGAGAACAAGTATTTTGGGGTGGCAATGTTTCTCACTCCTAAGAAGCGACGGTATAGAGCCTGCCGAGAGGGTGTCTGCTTAATGGTAACAGTAAAAAAAAAATGTACAAACATTTACGACTTCCTACAACTATTTTAAAAATAAACAAATGTATTTTGCTTATTATTATTTTTATTATACTATACAAATCAACACTCTGGCTACCTTGAAATAGGATGTCTACTACCTAACTAAAGTTTTGAGGGGGTGCAGGTGTTATATGCTCAAATTAAGGAATTTATTGAGCAAAGCTACAATACACACACGGTGTAAGGCCTAGTCTACAGCTAGAGTAAAGCATCTTTATTGCAACAAACTTTATATATGGAAAAATAAGCAAAGCTAAGTAAAATGTCTTATTATTATGTTTTATCCCTATATTACGTATCTAACACCGCCCCCATTAAGTTGAAAAATTAAAATTTATTGCTAAAATTAATTTTTCAATAAGATTACAATTTAGAATAACTATTTTTGATCGGCGTTAGGAATTGTAGGCGGCTTGAATTTTCGGGTGGTACTCGGTTTATGTTCGACTGTTGACATATCCATCGATGATTGATTTGGATCATTGTCGACTTTCTTGTTCAGAGATTGGGATGCGGATTTAGAAATTTTCTGATTTCGAAGATGATTGCTCGTTGATCTCCATTTCAGTATTCTTAACCAGCAACAGCAACGACATAAGAAGTATGTCAAAAGAAAAAGGAAAATTAGTGTTGTTGGTGTTGCATAGAACCAAGTTGAATATACAGATGTAAAACTCCTAGTGGATTCTTTCAATATTTCTTTTTGTACGTCGGCAAGCTTTGTTTTAAGAATCGGAATATTTTCTTCCTTTAGGTAATTGAGGTCAATGGGTTGACTTTCGAGTCTTTTTAGAATTTTGATGTCTTCATGACAGCAATTTCGCGGTATTTCCGGGATGTATACTGCAATGTCCTTTAATCTTACGTTTCGTCGGTCATTGGTTGTAATACGAAGACCGTTGTTGAAATAGCAGGTACAGTCTTCGTAAATGGTGAAAAGCGATGGTTCCTTTATCGTGACTTTCTTAATTGGGTAACTCTTGCATTTATAGGTGATGTCTAGATGTTTGATAGATGCGATTAGTCAAGTAGTGAAATTTATTTGCTGAATGTTGTTTTCTATTGCTTTAAAGCTATAAACGGCACATTCTTGAGGGAATGTTTTGCGCATCAATAATTTTGGTAGACAACGATTAGGGTTTTTGGTATCCTGGGGTTCAGCATCTTGTAGTATGATTATATCTTCCGTGTGAATGGTGGGTGTTAATTCATTCATTTCAAGGTACCATTGGTGGTCATCAGAAATTGCCACATAGGAACTTTCGGGAATGATAGTATGATAAAGGTCGTTCTCAAATTTAACGGGATAAGGATATGCTTTATATAATCTCAATTTAATATTCTTAACCAACGGTATTGTTAGTTTAATTAGTATTCCTTTTTTATAAATGAATAATTTAGGACTCATAATTTGGTAATATTTATAAATGTTAAAATCGTCAAAAGGAAAAGGCAGTGTGTTTTCATTTTGAGCGACATGACTCAATTGTTCTTCTAACTGGACGTGATTCAAAACGCTAGGGTGCAGAACGTTGATTCTGGCAAAGGACAATGTTTCAACTATTTCATCGACCTGTTTATTCATTTCTATTGCTAGATCGTTTAATAACGTGAGTAAATCCAAATATTGTAAAAAAATGCGATTTTCATCTAATCTAATATTATTGTTAAAAATCTGTTTCTTTATAGCCAATATATTTTCCCGGAGAGTCTCTTCGTTACTATTTATTTTTGCTAGTGAATTATTAAAATCTGATAGTATCATTTCTGTCAAGTGCGCTTGCTCACCCTGGATTTTCAAAATCTTTTTATTGGAACTTTGTAGTTCATTTATTAATTTGTCATACTTTACTGCATCGTCTGAGTCAAGGGTTCCGAAAAGGGTTTTCAATCCTGTTCCAAAAATATTGAACCAACCTCTACGGGTTCTTTTTGAGTTCGGTAGCAAAAACTTAATTTCCTTTAATTTCGTCTCTAATTTATTTATACTTATTTTCAATAATGTTGAGTGCATTGTGTTGAAATTGCTTCTGTTAATATTATCGCCTATCTCGTTTAGTTCTTTTTGATATATACCAAGAACAATGAAATTTTGGAATAGGGGGGTTAAATCTTTATAAATCAGAATATTGTATTTAGAATCAGAGGGGAGAAGGAGTCCTTTTTCTTCGAGATGGATTCCACTATCAGGTAACTTTTCTACGAGGAGTTGCTCGTGGGACCATCTAAAAATGATATAATCCTATAAGGTTTTATTTGCTCAGTGCTTACTATTGTAAAGTCTTTATTATTGTTCTTTTTATCTAATTTAACCGTATTATGGGAAATAATTTCAACTATAGTATATGGTCCAAGCCATTTACATTGACCTTGTTTATTTAGTAATTGGTTTTTTAGGAACACTTTGTCATTTATGGAATATTGAGGTATAGGGGTTTTAATTTTGCTATCGTACTTTTCTTTTACCTTTATTTTAGTATCAATTTGGTTTGAACGGGCGACCTCTCTTAAATTTTGTTGTTTTGTTTTTGATTCCATTAAATAATTAGAAACTGGGACTTCGTTTAATATATCTTCGTCTGGATTTAAGAAATTCCGGTGCTTGAAACCGTATAAAATTTCGAACGGTGTCAATTTGGTAGAATAATGTGTAGAAGTATTGTAAGCGAACGTGGCAGAATTTAAAAGTGCCTTGGGCCCTAATTTATTTTTTTCTTTCGTGGAATATACCGCAATTGTATCCTTAAGTGAACTAATTACCCTTTCTACCATACCATTTGTCTTTGGGTGATAACCTATTGAATTGGTATGTTGAAGATTTAGTTCTGAAGTGAGTTTCTGTAGTATTTTATTCACAAATTCTCCACCTTGATCAGTGTGGATGCGTTTAGGAACACCGAACGTGGCGATAAAATTTAGAAATTTGTTTTTAATTGTTTCAGCTTCCTTATTCTTTAACATGTAGGTTTTCAGATATTTTGTTAATTGGTCTTGTATGACGAGAATATGTCTTTTATTTTTAATAGAGAAATATATTTCAGCTATGTCCATGTCTACGCGTTCGAAAGGATAGGTAGGAGTTTCAGTAATTGTTAATGGGGATTCGAAGTTTCGTCTAACCGTTTTGTTCTTTTGGCATTCTAAACAAGAATTTACGTATTCTGTAACGTCTTCCTTAATTTTTGACCATGTAAAATATTGTTGAATTTTATTTATGGTTTCATTGATACCTTTGTGACCGTACGCTGGTGGGTCATGATGCATTTTAATTATTTCGTGTTTTCTTCTAGGGTCGCCTGAATATTTGTAAGTGTTTGAAATTTGAATTTCTACTTCGGGATCTAAATTAAACTTATTTCGTAAGTAATCAATCATTCGTTTTAATTCTTGACTGGTATCTTTACTGCAAATAAATCTAAATAGATCACCCTTTTGAATAAGTGTAAATATTATGAACAAATTATCGAAGAGTTCTCTTTGATTTGTCGAATTATCTACAACATAAGTTATATTTGGGAATGATAGTGACGGTTTCAATTCTAATTTGTCCTTAACAAGTGGGTCCTGAGTGTCACGTAGAATGTAATGACAATAATTTGGATTATCCATCATAATTATGACTTCGTAATTGTGCTGTTTATCTGAAAATTTACCTAAACTAGTATTTTCATGAAAATAATCCCTTTCGTCACTAACATAGGTATCGAAATCAATTCCATTAGGTATATTATCGATGCCCGCGGTCAGAGTATTAATTTTGATCCTAGAAAGTGCATCTGCATTGGAATTTTGTTTACCGGGTTTGTAAATTATTTCATAATCATATTCTTCCAGTTTAAGTCTCCACCGGACGAGACGTGAACCTGGGTCTTTAATAGAAAATAACCAAGATAGGGGTCTATGATCAGTTATGATTGTAAATTTCTTACCATAAAGGTACGGCCTAAAGTGTTTTACTGCCCAGACAATAGCAAGCAATTCTCTTTCTATTGTAGAGTAGCGAACTTCTGCCGAATTTAGGGTGCGACTCGCATAAGCGATCGGAAGGCTTTTATTACTTGGGCCTTGACTAAGTACAGCACCAATTGCGTATGAACTAGCATCTGTTGTAAGAATAAAGTTTTCTTCAAAATTTGGGTATTGTAAAATTGGGGCGGTAATCAAACTTTGTTTTAATTTATTAAATGAGTCAATTTGTTCTTGCTGAAATGTAAATGCGATATCTTTCTTTAACAAGCCTGTAAGAGGTTTGGCGATCTTTGCATAGTTTGGAATAAATTTCCTGTAGTATCCGGTTAATCCTAAAAACGATTTTATATCTTTTGGACATGAAGGAACGGGAAAGTTTTTGACAGCATCTATCTTTTTTGGATTAGGTTTGATACCATCTGTTGTGATTATGTGTCCTAAGAATTCTGTTTCCTTTCGGAGAAATTCTGATTTATCCGGCTGAATTTTGAGATTGTGTTCTCGAAGTCGTCTTAAAACATTACGCAATTTATTACAGTGGTCTTCTAAGGAATTCCCAAAAATAATAATATCATCCAGGTATAAGAGACATTGTGTAGGGGTAAGACCTGTTAAGACGTTATTCATCATTCGCTGAAAAGTGGCTGGTGCATTAGCTAGGCCAAATGGCATTCTTAAAAATTCATAATGAGAAGTGGGAGTGGAAAATGCAGTTTTGGGAATTGAATTTGGATGAACTTCTATCTGATGGAATCCGCTAGTTAAGTCAAGTGTAGAGAAATATTGGGCGTGTCCTAGGTTATCTAAAATTTCCTCTATATTTGGTAATGGATGTTTGTCTGGGATAGTGATTTTATTTAAATTTCTATAGTCTACGACCATTCTCCATTTGGTTTTGCCTGAACTGTCAACCTTTTTAGGTACGACCCAAATTGGAGAAGAGTATGGGGAACTACTTGGTCTAATAATTTTCTGTTCTAACATTTTTGATACCTGTTTATTTACCTCTTCTTTGTGTACATTTGGGAAACGGTACGTCTTAGTGTGTATCGGGTTTTCATGGGTAGTTTTAATTTCATGTTTTACTAAAGAAGTAAAGGTTAATTGGTCTCCTTCTAAATAGAAAATATCTCATAACATAATTTAAGGATTTCGGTACGCTTCTCACTGTTCAAATGGTCTAGCCTTAGATTTTCCTTTAATTTATCAAATCTACCATTTCTTTTAATTACATTCGGTTGAAATGCGTGGGTAGGTGCGTCCTCTAAAATTACTTTATTGACTGAAAATTTTAACTCTTTATCCGTTAAATTTACTGCAGTGGTGAATATATCTTGATTTTTGTCTACTCTAACTAGGCATTCAGGAATTAAAAGTTTATCACTTATATTCATTTTTGGCAAAATACCTTCACTTCCCGGTTTTAAGTTAGTTTTTATCCTAATTATTTGTTCGGCACGCTTGTGAAGTACTATATGATTAAGCACTTTAGTTTCCTTTTTTAAATGAATCGGGATCTTGTCGTTGTTTTCTAAGAAAGAAATGTTATTGTGATGTAAATCTAAATTGCAATTCAACGTTTTAAGAAATTCAATGCCTAGTATTCCATCTAATTCTATATCTAAATGTGCGACATGAAACTTGACGTTTTTTTCCTTGAATTTTGTTGTGATGGAACCTAATGTTTTAAACGAATCAGCATTTAATCCTGAAACACTAACAGTATCTATAAAATCTATAAATTTTTTCAATTCTGGTTTATATTTGATCAAATTTATAGAGGCACCTGTATCAATCATTAATTTGACTGGAATACCTTTAATTTTTGAAATAATAAATGGAACAATTTCTGTCATTATTTTGGTAGTGTTAATCTTAAAATTACATAAGGTTGAGGGATTTTCATTTAGTTGAACGAACAACCCTCTTCTGCTTCGTTCACATCCAAGTTTAAATTGTCCAGTTCAACTTCATTATCTTCAGGATCAGATTCGGGATTTTCAGTTTGGATCTCGCATGTGTTAACTTTTGGGGGTTGCTTAGGAAAACCTTTGAAGGGGGTACCAAAAGAGCGGCGATTTGGATTATTATCGTTATTACTATTAAATGATCTATTAAACGTATTTGTTGATGAAGCACTCGGCCTAGGAGATAACTCATTACTACTACTGGTTTCTTTTTTGAAATATGTGTTTTTGTTGTTATTGTTTATTACTCTATTTTGAGAAAGTTTATTATTATTAGATTTAAATTGAGCGAATTTCTCCTGATCTTCACGTTCTTTTAACCTTTTATGCGCCGAATACGCATAGGAAAAAGCTACCTCTAAACTTTGCGCTTGAGCGTGAGCAATAGATATTTCAACATCTTTCGGTATATTATTTAAAAATGTTGTTTTGGCTATTTTATCTATAAACTCTGAAAGAACATCAATTGGATTTGCATCCTCAGAAGTGTTTTCAATAGCTACTGCGATAAGATCATCGCGAATTTTGGCAATTAAACATTCAGCGGAACGTTCAAGTCCGAAATTAGTAATTAATGAATTTTTAACACTTTACCAGTTATCATAATGCCTTGCGAGAATCACTCGTCCTGCACGACCTGATAACCGATTTAAAATAATTCTAAATAAATATTCTTGGTCACTGGCTTTTGCTTTTTCGAAAACAAAATCTACTGTTTCAACAAATTGGTGTAATGGAATATTATCACCATCAAAATTTGGAATTAATTCAGACAATTCTTTCCTAGAATAACTGTCTCCTTGTTCGGTCATGATTGACACAAAATTATTCGATAATAAAAGCAATTAGGGAATAGGGAAAGGATTTTCGTACAAAAATATGAAAATGGCAAATATCTTCAAACCACCTACCTTGAGTAGTCCACTAGTGTGACGATGGTTAGGATGATTCGAAACATACAGCTGCTTGGTCTGGTCCTCGCAGGAGGGAAACGGGGTGAGACGTCCTTTTGACAGTCTTCTTTTTCGGAGGTCTTATTAGGCAAGGTCGAAGCAAACGACTTCTAACTGCTAACTCTGCGAACGCACAAAACTTAAACGACGCACAGAACTTTGTACAGATTTGGACAGTTCGTTTGGACAGTTTTTTGTTTCCGGTTTACCGAACCGACGAAAAGCAAACGGCTTCACGTAGTCACTTAGTAAATCGATTTTTAAACTTTATTAGAATCGGATTTGCCTTTACTTGACAAATCCTACTGACTGCGCCAATTTTTATATGCTCAAATTAAGGAAGTGTCTTTTTAAAAATATTTATTGAGCAAAGCTACAATACACACACGGTGTAAGGCCTAGTCTACAGCTAGAGTAAAGCATCTTTATTGCAACAAACTTTATATATGGAAAAATAAGCAAAGCTAAGCAAAATGTCTTATTATTATGTTTTATCCCTATATTACGTATCTAACACAGATAGGGTCCGTAAGGGGCAGCCACACTTCCTCTTGTGGTCTCCATGAGGTTGTCCCTTAGGGCAATGGTGTTACAACTGCTTTAAATTGAGTCACATACTATCAAGTTTTTTTACAATTCGCAAAGTGCGCTAACAAAACTTACCGTGTTTTTCTGCGACTATTATAAAGCAATGAGCTTTACCTAACATACGAATAGTTATATTCTCTTCTCTTTTTTTTTTACAGTATTACTATGAGCCGAACACTTCGGCTAACACACATCGCAAACAACACATAATGCGATCACAGATAGACTACCGTAATTGATTAAATCTTTCTGTAGTCCCGGTCTTAGTACTCTAAACAAACTGCGGTAACTGCATTAGTCTTAAAGTATAATCCACGGTTTTGTTTTGTCTACCGCAATGATAGTTTTATACTTTTTATAGCCTTCTCTGAGATCCTCGACTTCGTAGCGATCGTTGTATAAAATCTTACTGACCCGAAACGGTCCTTTCAACTTTGTTTGGAAATTTCGGCTGCTTCCCGTCGCAGGGTTATCTGTTCTCAGAACCATGACTACATCACCTATCTGCTATTGCCTTGCCTTGGTTCGCGATTTGTCAAATCATGCTTTCTGAGCTTTCTGCTCTGAGGTCATTAGCAATGGTTCGGCCCTTATAACCGGCTAATACTTCCAGTGGCGACGCTTTAGTGGTTTTATTGGTGATGCAGTTAAAAACACTCTGTATCTGCTTCACATAATTGTCTCATACTTTTTATGACCGACCGCCAACTGTGGTTGCTAAACAGTTCAATGTCGTTGTATTTACTCTCTCACACTACCCATTAGGTCTCAGTGTCGCAACTGCGTTGAGTACAAGTTTGATGCCGTATGTGTTGCAAAGCAATTTAAACGTTTAGGAAGTGAAAGAAGATTCTCGGTCAGCTACTATTCTTACTGGGGCTCCGGAAAGATGCATTATGCTTAATATTGTTTTGGTGACGTATCGGACCTTTGTGCTCTTAACTGTTTCTAAGAACACAAACTTTGTGAATCCGTCTACTATCACAAGAATGTACTGATTCTTCTTTGTACTGAGTTCGAAAAGTTCCAGGTGATCGATATGCAGCGTGTGAGAAGGTGTGAGTACCTTCTCTATCGGGTGAATCATACCCTTCTTTTTAGGCAATTCAAACAAGCTTTGATGTATTTGGACACAAATTTTTCTCATTCTGGGAAACCAATAGTTTTCTTGTACTCTTTCCAAAGTCTTTTCTAAACCCAAATGCAGATCTGCCATCGTGCACTCTCAGGCACTAGCTAGGCGGTACGTTCATTTGGCAGTCTTTTGTACACTTTACCATCTTTTAACTGGAATTCTTTGAAGTATTGTTTGCAATCTGCTTAGATTTGCAGATGATATAGCAGTATTAGCATCTAGCAAGGAGGATCTAAAGATAGCTTTAACTAAATTGGAAGCGGTACTGACAGATCAGTTCTGTATGAAAATAAATAAAAGTAAAACTAATATACTGGTATGCAAGGGAAGAAAAAATAATGAAAGAGCGTATATAAAGATACGAGACGAAAAATTAGAAGAAGTGGCTGATTTTAAATACCTAGGAAGTTAGATAAGTCAGGACGGAAGGAGTAGTAGGGATATAAAGCAGAGGATAGTGCAATAAAAAGAAGTTCCATGCTCGCGAACGGTTAATTTAGAAATTCGAAAAAGGTTGTTAAAGGTTGTACGGGTGTAAAACATGGACAGTGGACGCGGCAGAAAAGAAAAGGTAGAATGTAACACTTATTTCTCTATCCAAATAATCTATGTTATTATTATATGCAATTTCGATATTCGTTCAGTAGTTGTACAAGTTGTGCTTTTTGTGATTCAGGAATGTTATCCATTTTCACCATCTCGGCAGTAATTACGCTTTAATCGATGGCATTGACGTCGTGATCAGCGGCGTTACATACATCTAGCGGTTTTAATGTGAATAAATGAATATTGTCTTTTTTAATAACACAATATGTTCTTGAAAGTCTCTGCCTAAAATTATATCATAACTCAACTCTTCATCTTTTAGCACATACGCTGATACTGTATTCGCCACGCCTTCAACCGGCAGTATAGCAATTTTTTGCACTCACTGTTTTCCCATCGAAAGATCGCAAAATTGTTGGTTTACAACAACTGCTGTTTAAATGTAGTCGTTTGGCAATCGATAATTTTAGTAAAGAACAAGAGCTTCCAGTGTCTAATAAACAGTTTATTTTATGCTTAGTAATCCGTGCCGGTTTAATAAACAAATTTTCGCGTTTTAGTTGACCTTCGCACGTTGCGACAACAGCTTTGTCCCTAGCACCCGAACTCTCGACACAATGGTCTCGTGTATGACCGTATTTTTTACAGAGTGTGCATTTCGTTTTAGGCTTGCGACATTGACTTTACAAAATGATTATCACCACAATTGTAACATTTTATTACTTTCTGTGTGTGGGTCTTTTTGTTTTTGTCACCATATTCAGGGCGCTCTGGAAAAGTCCATCCGGAATTAAAGTTATTTTCCCTACGCCACTTAAATAGTTGGCGAGTTCTCCTATCCTTTGTAAATGCGCGGCGTTAGCTGTAAAGGTATTGTTGTATCCCAGTAAGCAATGCTTAGGGATCTAGGCTTATCTGCATACAACTTATTTAAAACAACCGAATTCCCTAATATATTTTAGTATATACTATATTAAAAGAATGAATCAGTGAATACGATAATTTATAAAATGAATTAGGAAAAAACTGAATTAGAAAAAAATTGAATTAGAAATCGAAACGATTTGGCTAGGATTCTTTACCGTTCTCTCTTAGAACGTTCTACTTTTGCTTATGTAGGGACGCTTAAAACTACGTCACAAGTACCGTTAAAGTACCTGCAAGGGTAGTTGTGCTACACGATTTCTCTTTTTATTTGTTTCACCAAAAGCTAAAAGTTTGTGCGTTATTTCTTAGCCCTTGGGCGATGAGTAAAGTAAAAATATATACAAATAAAATTCTACGAATTGAGTTTATAATTAAATAAATTAAAACATTAGATTACAATATTCCTCCCCCTGAAGAAGGGTGAAGCTTATACAAAAATGTTAGATCTACCACATAGCTAAGCTGAACGAATATTAAATTGCTTTTAATTGTTACTACGTTTTAAACTATTGTTAAACATAATTAATTCAATTTGTTTTACATTTAAGTATATGTCGATCGGCGACTTTTAATCGGATCTAATATTTTATTTTTTGAGTTTGAATGATTGCTCGAACTACCTAGAACATCTTCTAAAGAGTGAAGTTCCTCTTTCATTTTTCTGTTCATTAAATATTTTTAAACAAAATTCTACAATTGCAAAGATTACAACAGAATAATTTACCAAAGTTCTGACATGAATACCTTGGGTTTCCTGAAGTTTTTCGTGAAAATCATTTAATTTAAAACTTGATAATTTTAATTCCTCTAGAGAAGATACAACAGATTTATAATCTTTCGACAAATAAGGCATAGTAATATTAACATGCTCGCTTTTGAGCTCCTGTTCGCAGCATTCATCTAATATATCAATTGAAGATATAAAATTGAGTTTTAAAGTAGTTTCACTGTCATATGAATGAAACAGTATTAGTTTTACTTCAACACCATAAGCAGTACATTTCGAATTAAGCGTAAGGTGCGGCAGAGTTGCGCAAATGTATGTCTAACGGACCTTTTCTGTCTGCACAATTCAAAGTTATAGTTTCTTTTTCTGTCAGAATTACATATAAGTATTCGAATTGGTAATGCGATGCCAAATGCTGTGAGACAATTCTATTATTCTAGTGTCGCAGTATTTAAAATTATTATTATTAGTTACTAAATTATCCAATTTCACAAATTTCTGAGTTCATTGCTAAAAGAGTAGGTTGATTTTGTTTGCAGTCTTTCTGATTTTAACACTTTACACTGATTTAGTTCACTATCACTACGAATAAACAGTTGTTTGGTCTTATGTACTGCACGATAAGGTGTGCTTGGTTGAATAAAAACGTATGCAGTTGAAGATTTGATCCTTCTTGGTAGTGGATGAAGCTTGTAGACGATAAATTCTTCGTCTTTCACCAGAGGAATCTTTACAGTGTCACCGTTGATCTGTCGTTCTTTCCTACGCTGGTTCCTTTGCCGAGCGGCCGGCTCGTGGCATCAGTGGTACGTCGGTGTATTCGGCCTTGAGTATTGGTAGCTACGAGAGATAAATGGTAGCTAATGGCAGCCAAAGAGGGTAGCTACTAGAGCTAAAAGCCAACCGAATGGTTTTCAATATCGATCCTTTTTCTTTTGTTTATTTTAACCTCGTGGAGGGGAAATCTTCTATAGACACACCCCAAGGGGGTAGTATCGGATTCACTCTTGGTGGGAGCGCCTACCGACTAAAAACCCTCCTCGAAGTGGTAGTTCAACCTGGTGGTTATGACTACCTGGAGAATATGGGAGAAGTTTGGGGAAAAGGAGAGAGTTGAGTTGGAGATAGGTAAAGAGGGGAGGGAGGTTGGGGAGATGAAATGTGAGAAGGGTGGCCCAACACTAAAGGGAAGGATGGGCACTCGTGCTAAAAAGCGAAGCTAGGGAATGACGATGAGCGGAAGAGGTGGCATTTCATTCTAGAAGGTGACAGGGCCTTCTAAAACGGTCGTTTAGTTTGGGAAATCATCATTACCGTATGTGTAAATACAATTATTTGATTTCGTTCGCCAGAATTTATTTTTGATTAAAAATTTATCTATTGCATTGTTCCAGCACCTACCGGATTGTTTTAATCCATATATCGGTTTTTTAGTTTCGCTATTTTACCGTCTGACCCGTAGCCCGGTGGTAGTTTCATATAAATTTCTTCCGATTTTTCACTATACAAGTATGAGCATTTTATATCTAGGTTATGAACTTTCCATCCTTTGTTTATCGCCATAGATAATAAGATAAAATTCAAAATAATTTACGTATTTCTTTTGAGTAAATCCTTGCGCAACTAACCGTGCTTTATATCTAGCTATTTGCCCATCACTATCTGTTTTAACTTTGTATACCCATCTACTACCAATGCATTTTATGTTATTATTTTTATCTATTACTTCCCAGGTGTTTCTGTTCGTTAAGCTATTCATCTCTTTATTCATAGCCATCTGCCACTCCCCTGATTGAGGAGATGACATAGCTTGTTCAAACGTCTTTGACTCAACTATCTCTGTTAAATTAATTTGTATGCTTTTGGGTTTACCTGCACGGCCCCACGGATTTCTAACTACTTTGTCGCTTGATGCACTTGATGTGCTCTTTCCAGACCCTTGCGAATTTTCAATGTGTGTAATATCATTTACCTCCGTTGGAGTTATTGTAAGTCTTGGGATATTTCTTCTTTTTGTTTTTCATCTCTATCCTCTTCTACTTTTATTTCATTATCTTCTACTTTTATTTCATTATCTTCTTCTACATTTACCTCATCATTGATATCACTATATATTTCACTATCTACAGGTATTTCAAATGTCTTTCTTTTGTATGTATATTCGTGACCGTTAATTTCCTCTACGAATTCTACATGTTTACTCTGAATTATATCTTTCTTAATAGGATCCCATATTCTATAGCCTTTTGTTAGTGACGAATATTCAACTAATATGCCTTCTTTTGCCCTCGACTCTAACTTGCTTGTGCCTTGTTTACTTACATGTACATATGTTAAAAACCCATTCGTTTTTAAATGTTTAATATTCGGTTTATTACCTGTCCAAACGTTTTCTAGGACTTCATTTGTAGTTGAATGTACTACTCTATTTTTGATATAACAAGCTGTTAGTAATGCCTCAACCCAAAATTTCTCGGGTAATTTCGCGGTTTTTATCATTGCTCGCACATAATTCATTAACGTTTGATTAATTCTTTCGGCCACACCGTTCATTTGTGGTGTATATACATTTATTCGCTCGTGCTTAATCCCTAACTCATCAAATAATACCATCGTTTCTTTATTACAAAACTCAAGCCCATTATCTGTTCTAATTCTTTTTACCTTTTTTTTAGTTTCTCTTTCTACTTTAGCTATATATTTACGTATATAATCAGCTACTTCATTCTTATATTTCAAACAGTATATTGTTGTGAATGTATGAAAATATTCAGAGCCTCCGATTGACTTTACAGGTAATGGACCACAAAGGTCTAAATGGATTAATTCTAATACATCTTTTGTTTGTCTACAACCTATACGTTTGCACGGTGCTTTTGTTGACTTTTCAACACTACAACCATTGCAATGAACGTCTTTTATATTGACATTTTCTAAACCAACGACTAAATTTTTCTTTGACATCTCCTGAATTTTTCTTACATTCACATGATAAAATCTTTGATGCCACTTGTCGCTATCATTTAATTTAGGTTTCGTAAAATGCATCTCCAATTTATTACTTTTTATTACTTTAGCTTTTATGACACAATCCATTTCTACTGTTCGCTTCTGCTACGATGTTATTATTGATTTTATTTTGAATTTGTAATTTGTAATTATTTATTATTATTCGTTTTTGTTTATTTTCGATTTGATACATTGACAATAAATTTCTTCCAGCATTAGGTACATGGTATACATTATGAATTGTTATATTATACACATTATCTCTTACATACGTTTCTATATTAATATCTCCTATGCCTATTACTTTTAAATTATTTTGTGAATCATTACTGGCTGAGTATATGAGTTCACTTTTAATAGATTTATATTTAACGAATCAATCTTTATGTTTACATATGTGATGCGTTGCTCCCTATCGATTAATAATAAAGGGATATTTTGGTGGTTAGGTTGGGATGTCTGACTAATATAAGTTATGTTTTGTTTTGATTAGGCTTTATACGCCATTTTCTGAGCCAAAGTTCAAGTTGACTGATTTGTTGATTTATTTTCGAATTACATGATTTTGTGTTGATGTCGTATGTCCAATAGGCGGTGTCGTCTGCGAACTGGGCTAAACTTATTGAATTATTGAGGGGTTGTAGAATGTCGTAACAATATGTTATAAAGTAGTGGAGCAAAAACCGTGCCCTGAGGTACGCCAGCGGTTAGTATAATCGTACGAGAGAGTGTGTTCCCTACTTTGATTCTGGATGGTCTATTCGTTAAGAAGGAGTGGATTAGTTTTACGAAGAAGGGAGGAAGTAGCCCGTTGTGTCATACCGTGTCGAAAGCTCTTTCGAAGTCGAGCGCTACTGCAAGGGTGCAACCACCGGAGTTCATGGCCGAGATTGCTTCTGTTTGTAATTTGAGAACCGCCGGGTCAAGGGAGTTTAGTCCCTTTCGGAACCCGGCGTGGGTATCCGGAATGATGTTATGTCATCTTGTGTGATTTTGTGGCTGTGGTCTCGTCGTAAACGTAAAATATTGCCTGTGAGGTAGAAAGAACATGTATATTAAAAAGAAAGTAAGACAGTTGTTTTTTGTAATATACATCGTTAGTGATTATGTTTGGGACCTTTAAGTTTTTTTGGAAATCCATTGAAATACTTTTGTGAGTAGCATTTTTTTGACTTTCTTTACGGGTCTCTCTTTTCCTGGTGTAAAATACTTAAGCTATGCGTTTATGGAGCTCATTCTGTACTTTCAAATTGCTGATCTTGTGCAGAATACATTGCTTTTGAGCCTCTTCACCTGCAGATGCTAAATCTAATTCGAGAAAATGTAAGGACGCTTTAAACTCATCACACGAACTGCAGGTGTTGGTGCGGGGGTAACCAAATGAAATATTATATTTGCTGTTAAAAATTTCCCGGTATGTTTCATATGACACAGGATTATTTGGATTTTTTTATGTTAAGTTCTTCTGGTAAATATAGTTTCTTGCTATCGTGAAGACTATAATGTGCTTGGTGACATTTCAGTGACTTGATATGGTTGTGAATTTGTTCTGTGGTTTCATGTGGAAGTTTGTTTGGCCTGTTACTATGCTTACCTGTTCTATCTGATTTAACTTCGCCAGTTGACTGTAATGATGATTGGATAAATTGAATGCGTCTTCCAGTTATCCCATAAAGCGACAAAAAGGCTTTATAACAAACTAGTACCTCCATTACGTTATTTTCTCGTAGAATTCGTACTTTGTAAGCATAAGAATTGTTGTGTAAATCAGCTTCGTCTTGATCTTTGCGAGGTCTTCTATGAGCAACGGGATTTACTGTTATGAGTCCGCCTAAATAAATGTTTTGCTCATTGCGGCTTGCCATGCTATTAAAGTTAGACAGTAGCCGCTGTCGATCGTTCGCATTCAATACCATAAAGCACTGGTTTCTGGAACAGTGGCAGTCCAGTCCTGTCTCATGAGTGTTTAATGACAACTGCTTCTTTACATCAGAAACCCTTCCCAATTTAGCTTTCTTCTTTGGCTTTGCATAAACCCTTTCGTCGTCTGTGTCACTCATGTTGAACGAACTTCTGACTGAAATAATACAAGTTATTAATCTACTGCACGAGAAATTATTATTAATACATACCGCTAATCTATTTTACATGCACACAACTTGCTTGCTCTAGGTTAAGCGGTTCACTAAAACATCATCCATGACCCACGCAAAACCAACGCAATGCCGCTACAAATGCATGGACCTTCATCGTTTTTGCTCTGCAACGCATGGGCATTCATCGTTGTTACCCTGTTCGTGTATATTGTAACCCGTAATATCTGGTGACATACAGCGCTATTGCTGTGCGTGTATACTACATTTGATAGTGTTGTCGCATAGCTAGCCAATGGCACTGCAACGTTAATTTTTATAATTGTGTGACATTCCATCGTTATTCCCCTGTACCCTTCTCGGTGGTATTGCATATTTGGTCGTTACTTAACAGGTGACTTATTGTAGCTTGTTTTTGACCGGTGATTGCCTTGAATTTTTTCCAAAATTCCGAACCGTTGTGGTAGTCTAACTTCGAACAAGTATCGTGCCATCGGGTCTCGTAGTGTTTATTTGTTTTTAATCGGACTAGCGCGTTTAATTTGTTCCATTCAGTTTTAACAAGTGAGTCGCGGGTTCTCAAAAAATGTCTGTATAGCTCGCGTTTTCGTTTTATCAATTGAATTATCTCTCGCGGGAGAGCTTTTCTTCCTACTCAGATTTTTTTGATAGGTGCGGTTTTTTTTTTTATCGCGTTTTGAACACATGTGTTGTATCTGTTTATCGCGGTGTCAATGTCTTGTTGATTGTTAATGACGGGGGGAAGTAGATTTTCATTGGTTATATGTTCGCGAAGGTGGTCGAAGTTTATATTCTTATAGTCGCGTATTTCCTTAAACGAAATGTGAGTAATTTTATGCGATAGGATGTTAAGTGTAGCGGATAGGGGTTGGTGATCACTGGTAACCGGTGTACCTATTTCGCAGTTATGTATCTGAAAAAAGGGGCGCGACTCTGTTGGTGCAGATGATGTCATCGGGAATCGATGAGCCTTGATAGCCGAGAAAAGTAAAATTGGAATTTCTGATGCGAAATAAGTTGAGGGATAGTAGCGCGTTCGCGAGTATCCGGCCGTTCGCGTTTGTTGTCGTGTCTCCGAATGTGCTGCGTCGCGCATTAAGGTCTCCTAATACTATGGCCCTTGGAATGGACGAGACGTAGGATAAGGACTCGACCGGCAGCCTGTTGTTGGGTTTGTTGTAGTACGAAAATATTGTAACATCGCCGGAGCGAAGGTGTAACGTGGCTGCGCAACAGTCGAGTTCATGGAATTGAGGTGGCAGGAACAGTCGGCTGGATGCGATGGTACTACGTATGATTAGTGCTGTCCCTTTTTTATGAAACTGCTTGTCGTTTCTATAGATATTGTATTGCGGTACTTAGTACCGTTCGTTTCGCGTTGACAGCGTTTCCTGTAGCGCGAGAATTTGTATGCAGTCGGTGGTTAATGTGTGGATTACATTGTTCTTTTTTCGTTTCCAGCCGTTCGTGTTAATTGTGGAAACTTTAAGGTCTGCGAATTTTAACTGAAGGGGATGATGAGCCATCGATGGGTAGGTGAATGGTTTAAGGAATAGGAGTTAGGATGTAGGGATGAAAGGCAGAGGTAGGTGAAACGGATGGTTTTTCGACTCTAGTGAATCGTTCGGGATCTGGAGAGTCAGTGATGACCGACGATTCGTCTTCAGATATTTAATCGGCGGGAGGGTCAACGCACTTGATGGGTGCGATTTGGGATGGTGTTAGGGATTTTTGTGAGGGTCGTTTTGGGCATTTTGAATCGAAGGATAGGTGCTTGTCCTTGCAGTTAGAGCAGACTGGACGCAGGAAGCGGTGTTATGCCTGAAAGCGGAACATTTTCCACATTGTAGGTGCTGAGGACCAGGGGATTGGGATGGTTCGCATATGTATGTTTTTGAAAACATTTTGAAGTCTTTTGATAGGAGTGTATTGATGTCCTTTGGACAGTTCGTAATAACACGAAACAGGAAGGTGTCGATATTTTGTTCGTGGACAGCGAAAAGGACGTCGGTAGGGGATATGTTCATGTCAACAGAGCGGACGACACAGGAGATAGTGGGCTTGTGGTTGCTGTGTTTTAGAGGCGCAGGGGAATTAGATGTTTGGTTCGATGTGATTTTTAAGTTGTTAGGGAGTAGGGACTTCAGAAGAGAAAGCTGTATTATTATATCAGGATCTTTCGAGGTGACCCGGGCTTTGTTGCCTCGTTATACGGTGAGGGAGAGGAATAGGAGCGTCGGGATGCTTCTAAGGAGGTTATATAGATTTCTGATTGCAATATTTGTCCGGTATGTTGGACAGGATTGCATCGAAAGTCGGTGGAGCCGTATTGGAGGTTCGCGATTGCCGGGAGATAGGTGAAGAGGAAGAGGAGTAGGAGTGACTACGCCGGCGATTCACAATTTTGAAAGGCTGGTCTTCAACCGGAGAGCCTGGTCTTTTAGAAGTGGTAGGAGTTGCCATCTTCTATTAGGAAAATAAGTAAAATCTTGCGTATATGAAATTAAGGTGTGTGTGTGTGTGTGTGTGGTGTTTGTTAGTTTGGTTAGTTTTCTGATAGAAACACGGTAGTTGTTAACTCAAAGGGACGTTGCGTGCTCGGTCCCAATGAATGTTGGTTAATAGAATGAAAATATGTATCTTACAAGTAATTCTGCTGGGCTGTTTATCTGCTTTTCTCCTAAAGATCTGAAATTGAAAGATGCGTCTATCGAACTTTGTAATTTAGCCGAATGTAAGACCGCTGACTGCTGCTGTAGGTTTTCAGTTGATTGAATGTTGCTGCTGTCGGGTGAAGTACGTCTGCTCGCTACGAAAGTTCGATGATCGGTAGTGTCGGTCCTTTTTTTTTGTTTATTTTAACCTCGAGGAGGGAAAATCTTCTAAAGACACCCCCCAAGGGGGTAGTGTCGGATTCACTCCTGGAGTTCAACCTAGTGGTTACCGGGAGAAGATGGGAGAAGTTTAGGGAAGGGGAGAGGGTTGAGTGGGAGATAGGTAAAGAGGTGAGGGAGGGTGGTTGGGAAATGAACTATGAAGAGGGTGGCCCAACACTAAAGGGAAGGATGGGCACTCGCGTTAAAAAGCGAAGCTAGAGAATGGCGGTGAGGTGGAAGGAGGCGGAAGAGGTGGGAGTTCATTCTAGAAGGTGACAGGCCTTCTAAAACGGTAGTTTGGTTTCGGAAAGAAGGCGAGACAGACAGAAAACGATGCCAAGGTATGTAACGGAAGTGCTCCATTCGATGGGGTGGTTGTTTACTATAATGGAGTGTGGTTTACGATGCCTACGAGAGAAGAAGATTGCTTCCGACTTGGTCTCATTGATGGAAAGTTTCCATTTCCGGTACCAATTTAGGGGCAGGGGCAGAAATTTTTTAATTCTAGCGGAGCATTGTAGAATGGTCTTTGTAGTATCTATAAGGGCAATGTCGTCGGCGTAAAGGGCCGTGAGAACGGTGGGGTGGGACGGAATATCTGCGCAGAACAGGTTGAACAGAAGAGGCGATAATTTTGAGCCTTGGGGTACGCCGGCTGTAACTGGTCTGCTGGGAGAAAGGGCAGACACGAAGGGATCTATACGAGAGGAAGGACCTTATTACCTCGATAAGGGAATGTGGGATGTTGAGGGCGATAAGTTTTGAGATGAGTCCTTCGTGCCATACTCGGTCAAAGGCTTGTTTAACGTCTAGAAGAAGCATGGCAGTGTGAAGACGTTTGTTAAGGCTATCGGAAATATGTTCAGAAACACAGAGAAGCTATTGGCCAGTGTCATGGCGGCGGCGGAAACCGTATTGGAATTCTGGAAGGATATTGTTTCACTCCACATGGTCGAGAAGCCGGTCGAGTAGGACAGATTCTGCTGATTTGCTCAGAGAACTGAGCAAGATGATGGGCCTGTAGCTTGAGGGAGAACTGAGAGGCTTCCCATTTTTGGGGAGGCAGATGACGGTGGCTTCTTTCCAGACCGAAGGGAAGTGGTGGAGCCGCATGATAGCGTTTATGATGTTACAGACAGCGATAACATGTTATGGCGGTAGGACTTTTGGGACGCCGTTGGGGATTTTGTCAGCGCCTGGGGCTTTTCTTTATTGCAGAGATCGGATAATAAGGTGAACTTCACGGGGGGTGGCAGGCTTGAAATCGGGATCAGTGGGGTGAGGGATCAAGTTTTGAGCTGTGGCTTTGGTATGCTCATGAAAGACGGCGAGATCCACAGGGCTTGGTAGTAGAGAGCATTGGAGGCAGAGAGAGTCTGCGAATAATGCAGCCTTCTCTTCGTCTGAACAGTAGACAGTGCGGTTTTGTTTTAGGGGCGGGAGGTGGGGAGCTCTGTTTCGAAGAAAGCAGATCAATTTCCAAGCACTTTTGGGGTGTGTTTCTGCCTGTGAGATGAAATGATCGAAAGAGGCGCTGCGGACTTCCGTAAGGCGAGATTTACGTTCACGCTGTATGGCATTTAGTTCGGCTCGGTGAACGGGATTACGGTGCCTTTGCCGTAGGTGACGAGTCCTGTTTTTATCTTGAGGGCAAGAATATCCGGAGGTAGTGTTTTGGTCGTGGTCGAGTTGAGACGGGAAGATGTGGAGACCTCGATGGCGTCGATAATCTCGTTTGACAGGAGGTTTACCGCTTCATCGAGTTCCGCTATTGTGCGAATTGGAGTGCACTTAAAAGTAGAAGTTTCAAGGGTGTAACGGAGATGTAGCCAATCTAGCGAAGTTATTGGTTTTGGTGGATTAAGAATTGGGCGGTCGACTTCTATTAGGACCGGAAGGTGGTCGGAATCTAACGCGTCTAGGGCGATCGGTTCGGCGGAAAAGTTGATATTTTTCGTGACGAAGATATCCAAAATGTCAGGTTGCTGCCTAGCAGGGGCGGGAATGAATGTGGGAGAAATGGGAGCTTCAATTGTTAGATTGAAGTCCAAACTTTTGGCAAGAAGTGATATGCCTTTAATATTGTTTTTTCGGCAACCCCAGGAGAGGTGTTTGGCATTGAAGTCGCCTCCGACGATGGTCGGGATGTTTTGGTGGAAAAGAAGCGGTAGTTCTGTGAGATTACGCTCTGAAGGGGGTAAGTATAGGGAAAATACTTTGACAGGGCCGGATGTTAGAGATACTTCAATGCCGACGGTTTCTAGAGAGTCTGTAGCAGAAGGGATAGGCTTGTGTTTAACAGAGTTCCTAACGAGAATGGCTACACCGCCGCCTCTGGAATTTTCACGGTCCCTTCTGAAGGCCGTGAAATTTGGGACGAAAACTTTGTGGTTGTGATCAAGGTGAGTTTCGGTGATGACATGAAATTCATGTGATAACTTTTTTCTAGAATATTCGGTTTTATTTTCATATTAAAATTTCCACAGGCGTATTTTTAAAAGCATAGTGAAACATTGACGAATTTCTTCATATGGAACCTTTACCTTAGCAAATATGATTAAATAAATATTCTTCCTTAATTTTATTTAAATATTCCCAGAAGTTTTCACCTGTAACAGTTTTATCATTGCTGTCCACCAAGATTAAGTTAATAATTGATTTGAATTGTACATCTTTTACGAAAATACTTCCTATATTACAGTCTTTAAGATCGTTTTCTAGAAAATAATTATACACCGATTAGAGCGATACTGTTAATTGGAACATTATCTTCTGAAACAAAGTTTAAAATATGTGTCGAAACTGAATTTAGAATATCTCCTGAAATATCGATAACGTTATTATTTTGAATCAACTGTGACCCTAAGATTTCTTTGATATGGTTATCTATTTAAAGCATTAGCATTTATATTCATTTTACAAGCCTTATGAACTATTTCGTAATTGTATTCTTCAAGAGCTAATTGGAACCTCAGTAACTTACTTCCAGGATCTTTTACGCTAAATAGCCAAACTAAAGGCTTGTGATCTTAGTGAACTGTCTGCTGAAAAATAACGACGAAAATGCTTCGTGGCCCACACGATCGCCAGCAACTCCTTTTCGGTAGTACTATAGTTTTATTCGGCTTTATTTAGAGCTCGACTACAATATTCCACGGCGACAAAATAGCACCGATTCCGACCTGACTCGCGTCAGTAGTCAAAATAAATTTCTTGTCAAAATCAGGATACTGTAGCAACGGTTCACTAGTAAGAATATCTTAAATTTTGAAAGGATTTCGCGGATTTACAGGAGCATTGCAAATTTACATCCCTTCTTAAAAGCTTCGTTAAAGGAAGTGCAATTGAGCCGTAATTTTTAACAAATCGTCGATAATATCCGAGGAAATATTTTATTTGTTTTACGTTTTTCAGAACAGGGTAGTATTTTATTACTTCTGTTTTTAATGGATCAGGTTGTATGCCGTTACTTATTATATGATTTCCTAAATATGTAACTTCTCTTCTCAAAAATTCGCATTTCGCTGGCTGTAGTTTAAATTTGCTGAACGGAGTCTTTTGAAAACATCTTTTAACTTATCATTATGATCCTTTAAATTATTTCCGTAAACACGTATGTCATCAAGGTAAATAAAACATTTTATTCTTTGTAATCCGCTCAAAATTGTACTCATCCTTTGAAATGAACTTAGACTTGTTTTTAGACCCATAGGCATTGTATTGTATTCAAAGTGTCCGAATCGCGTACTAAAGGCTATTTTTTCCTTTATCACTTTTGGCTAACGGAATTTGACGGAATCCACTCGCGCTAGGTCGAGAGTGTGGAAATACTGACATTTCAAAATGACCAAATGCCATTTTTTTGTTCCTGATGCAGTTTCTTTTCCGGCGATACGATTGGAAAATTCCTAGTTAATTTAGATGGACGAATGATATTTTCTTCGTTCATTTTATTAATTTATTAAACCTATATGGCTTTACGTTTATTGGTTCTACGTCTGATTTTATATTTATTCTATGTACACCCCGTTTGTACAGGAGAGTATCGTCATCTAAGTAAAATATATCACTAAACTCTTCAAAAACTTCTAATAAATTAGTTATTTTTTCGGAATTCATGTGATCTAACCTTATGTTAAGTTGGATTATTATCAGAACATTTTCCTTTAGTTACTAGGTAATAGATATTGCGTCGTCCGTCAGGCACGCAGAACAGTCTCCTTCTCTTCTGTACTTGGTCTTCAAGATGTTCTAAACCGTCAAATCTGCGTTTGAACTAGGACGCGATACCACGGCTTATTCTGAGATCCTTTGAAACGCAATGGGCAAGAGAATATTCCTTAAATATAGCAAAGAGGTCTCGTCGGATTTCTTGCGTCATTCCAAATCTCCTGTTAACATGGGGGCCTTCCTTCATGAACTCTTCGAATGTGGGCTCGGAAGGAATAGTTCTTAATAATCTGGCCTGCACCTCTTCTTCATTTGCACCAACGAATGGAGCCAAGCGATTAAAATGGACAACCTTCTGCTTCCCATTTGGAGTTTTCTTAATTCGGTAGATCAGGTCGTTAATCCTCTTCTCTATCTCATAGGGTCCTTCCCACTTCTGTTGGAATTTAGGTGACAGTCCACGGCGACGACGAGGATTATACAGTCAAACAAAATCTCCAGTTTGGTAACCACCTGCTGTATCCTTGATATCGTAGTTTTCTTTAATCCTGTCGCTAGCAATCTGTGTATGCAGACGAACCGACTCGTGGATATCGTTAAGCTTTCTTCGGAGGTTGGTAACATAATCTTCTTCAGCCAAGTCATCGATTACCGTGACGCGTCGAATTGCCTCTTCATTCTTTTCCATTTAATCACACTGCTTGCAGTCTGTTTGACAAGATCTTCTGGAAAGTGCTTCGGCATTCTTGTGCCCGGTTCTGGTCCGGTGCTCTACGTCAAAATCATATTCCTGTAATTTCTCAATCCATCGAGCTACCTGGCCCTCCAAATTCTTGAAATTCAGAAGCCACTTTAATCGGTGAAAATATATGATCGGTGCGTAGGGTGAATTTTCGTCCATATAGATATTTTTAAAAATATTCTACATCTTTGACTACAGCCAGCATCTCTCGCCTAGTGACGAAGTAGTTTCTATCGGCTTTTGATATGGTCTTGCTAAAATAGCCGATTACCTTCTCTTGACTATTATGTAATTGCGAAAGAACGGCTCCCATTCTCACATTGCTGGCGTCGGTGTCCGAAATGAACATTCCATTGGGCCGAAGAAATACCAGTGCGGGGGCTGTGATTAAAGCCTGCTTCAAAGTCTCAAATGCCGTTTGATAATCTAAATCCCAATGGAATTTGCGGTCACTTTCGGTTAAACGTGTCAAAGGTTTGACGATATTGGCGAATACATAAACATAGCGACGATAATACGTGCACAATCCTAAGAAGCTTCTTATGTCGTGGACTGGCCATTCCTTCACGGGCTTTATTTTCCCTGGATCCACGGCCACGCCCTTCGCTGATACAACATGTCCCAAGTAAGAAACTTCTTCGCGGAAGAGGTGGCACTTTTTCGGACTGAGTTTCAAATTGGCCTCACGTAACCGCTGGAATACCGCTTGCAAATTCTGCAGGTGTTCATTAAAGGTGCTTCCAATCACTATGATGTCATCCAAGTATACCAAGCAGGTCTTTCAAATTTGATCACTCAAGA
>NW_020439051.1:134104-136206 GCF_000699045.2 Agrilus planipennis | reverse complement strand
AACGCCATCTGTAGTACGATGCTACATTTTAGGATTACGTATGCTCCAACAAGGTCCATTTAAAAATATGGATATCTACTTGCTAAAACGAATCCCGGCGTAGCTTACCTCAACGTGATAGGCACGTTACCATAATCGAACAAAATAATTCGAAATGGTCTGTATTCTGTCGAAACTGCCAGACGCGGATCGCGATTTCGATCTTTTTGGATCCCATCAACGCGTCACAGGTTGCTCCGACAGAACACAGACCAATCTTTACCTGCTGTCTTAACAGCGCGATTTAGAAAATACCACATGTGGCGTGGTGAGCGCCATCTGTAGTACGATGCTACATTTTAGGATTACGTAGGCTCCAATGTTTTATATAAGATATATGAATTAATTACAGACACTTACAGGCATCAAAAAAACATTTTCTCCACTATTTAAGAGATTTTCTCAAAAAACAATAGGTAGATGCATAATGATCAGCTCGATCTACACCACCCATAGAATTTGTGTAACTTACAACTACATTAGGCTTTCTAATATTTACTTCCGTACCCCCTCGAAGAATTCTTTTTGAATCTATCATTCCAGCATAATTCCAAATACTTAAAAGCGATACAACCCTTTTGTCTTTCCAGGCTAACATGATTTTTCCTTTTTTACAAAAATAGTTTTTTTTATCCGAAAACTTAGGTTTTTTCATAAAGGCCTGGATACCTTTCCTGTTAGCTTTTATAGTACCAGTCAAGTGGCATTTCAATTTCATTAATTCTTCTGCTAAAGGTATACTGGTATAAAATCTATCAGTAAACATATGATAACCTTGTGCCTCTGGGATTTTAACCAGCAGCTTTTGATATAAATGCAGAAGAATTGTAGTGCTGACTGGTAAATCTGAACGAATAAGATTTTCAGATGTAATACTTCCATAATAAGGTAAGATAGAATAGATATATCCTGTTTCAGAATCCGCCATTGCATAGATTCTTATACGTTGGCTTAATGAGGTTGTAAGTAATGAAAGAAATTTTCCCTTTAAACTTTACAGTGGATTCGTCTACACAAATATTTTTACCTGGAATAAAGTGTTCAGAAAATTTTGAATTTAAATAGTCTAAAAAAGTGCTGGTTCGTTGTGTACGAGTTTTANTTAATTAATTAATTACCGATATAACTTAAATTTAACGTAAACCGTTACCAAATTGGGCGTGACAATACCAAGCAGGTCTTTCCAATTTGATCACTCAAGATTTTCTCCATCAACCTTTCGAACGTCGCCGGGGCATTGCATAACCCGAAAGGCATAACTGCAAACTGCCATAGGCCCGTGCCGATCGAGAGTGGGGTCTTTTCCTTGTCGGCAGCATCTAAAGCAACATGCCAGTATCCGCTCTTCAAATCGAGTGTGGAAAGTATTTTCGAGACAGAAAGCATAGCCAAGGTGTCATCAATCCGTGGTAGTGGATAACTGTCTTTCTTGGTTAATTTGGCTGGCTTTTTTGAGTGCACTAGATGCGCCAACATCCCGTTCCATCGGTTTTATCTTTCTATTAATAATCAATTCTTCTAGCACTTTTCTTTAATATTCTTATTAAGTTTTTCTTCCCATTTATTCTCCAAACTTCTACTGTTTTCTTCTAATTCACGTTTTAACACTTTGCACTCCGAACAATTTTTAGTACGACCTATCAGCAAATCCTACTCATTTTTCCTATGGGCTTACAGCTACTCCATGCTATTTTTAATGGCGCGAGCGCGACGCCGTAGAATATTGGAAATTGGTTTGCCATAAAAAAAAACTTGAATACACTTTAAAAATATACTTTATTAGTACAATATTTCTACGAAAATATAAAAATACAATATATTTGATAAAAATGTTTTTTTGAATTTCTTCATTTTATGGTATCTTGAAAAACACTCCCCAAGGTGCATTCTTGGCTTATCAGAGCATGTATCACAATATTCACTCGTTTCTCGTCTTTCGTGGTGAGCGCCATCTGTAGTACGATGCTACATTTTAGGATTACGTATGCTCCAACAAGGTCCATTTAAATATATGGATATCTACTTGCTGAAACGAATCCCGGCGTAGCTAACCTCAACGTGAT
>NW_020439051.1:84459-133190 GCF_000699045.2 Agrilus planipennis | reverse complement strand
CTATATGAACAACTTCCAGAATTATTTTTTCTTCAGGAAGTTGTTCATATAGTGTATATTCTGTTTAAATTAGACCATTGTTTAAGAATGAAATACCAAAATTACGAAAAAACGATTATATGCCTTACTTTTTTGACGTATGATATATCATACGGTGGGCAGTAGAAGGTAAGATACATGAAAACTAATTTTATGAAATAACTTTATTAAAAGAATAATTATAACTTATACATATAAACAAATGTTAATATTTTTGATGGTACTGACGAAAACAAGATTCGGGGTGTAGTCCAACATTACATTTTAGACAAGAAAATTTTGTACATTTTCCACATTTTGCGCATCTCCGTTGTGTTTGTTGTTTATCTATAAGATGGTCATTTCGATCAAACCGTATCTCAGATGGAATACTAGATAAATTCCTGGGCCTTGGTCCAGTATTATTTAACGATGGAGAAGCTGTAAGGATTGCTAATACTACCCTCGTTCGAAATTCAAACAGTGTTATATTATCTTTACTGTTTGTAAAGCGATAAAGGTACCAGGCGTTTACAGTCATACCATCTAACTGGAAACGAAATAGTGGCCAGTACCATTTCTTTGACCTTATTTTTGATCGGTGAACTCCTCGCATTTGATCGAAACGATCAACTCCGCCCATTCCTTTATTATAGTAATTGATGACAGTTGGCTAGTCAATATTCATAGAGGCTTTCTCCTTTCTTGACCAACGTTTACAGGAACTTTTTGTTTCACATAATGTTTCATGGTCTAAATTTGTTAGTTGACTATTATCATGCCAACGTGTCAATGTGATTTTGGACGTGACATCTTTTAGACTATCTATACATTTATCTCCAGCTTCAGTATAAACAGAACATTTTATAAGATACCCATCAAATGTTGTAAGACACCAAAGTTTAAAACCGAATCTGATTGGTTTACCACGGATGTACTGTTTCATACCATGCCTACCATAATATGGTTCCATGGCTTCGTCTACTGAAAAATATGTTCCTAATGGGCGGATAAGTTCTGAAGATATTTTATTCATGTGATCAAACAATGGTCTTACTTTATAAATACGATCCTCTTTGTCAATTTCTAAGTTGTTACTGAAGTGTATAAATCGATGAATAGTTTCAAATTTATTCCTAGACATACTATTGCTTACTAGGTATTTATGTGTGTCTGGACGAGTTTCCCAGTAATTACGCCTTGATGGAACAGGACTGTACCCTAATAATAGTATTATTGCTAAATACTTCTTCTCGTGTTACAGAAAAGTCATGAAAACCCTTTTGGTAAGCATAGCGTGTTGTTTCTTGACATATATAGTCAATTATTCCTTCAGAGAAAAACCTTTTGAGAAAATCTATTGGTGCCTATTTCTTATCTACACCTTCTTGGACAATTAGAGGATGATTCTTCTCAAACTCACAAATCTTTTCCTTTCTTTCTACAAGGGATACTTCTTTCCATTGCCTTGTTTTCTTCTTTTTTTTTATCGTTTGTCTTTATATTGTGGGATTTCAGCCTTTTCTGCTTTTCTGCTAACGTCTCTAAATCACTGTCGCTATCACTTTGTGCCGTATTTTGGTCTTCAATAAACAGTTTACTTTTTCCTTCATTCCTATTCACTGCAATAATCTCCACAGGTTGTGCTAACAATCCTTTTCCTAAATCAGTAATAAGCGGCAGAAGTTCATCATCACTAGGCCCATCATCTTTAACGCTGTCCTCACCATCCATGGGAGGAACTAGCACAAAATCTAACTGGTCAGCATTATATAAGTCTTCGTAATACTCATCATCTGAATCCAAGTCATTTAAAACAGCTAATAACTCTTCTGGGTCTCTCTGATTTGCAGGATTATAAAGTCTGAAACATACATCACTGTTATTGCCCATCGTATGATATATCATACGTAAGAAGAAAATGGAAAACAATGTTTCTTTTATATGTCGCCGCTGCGGCGACAACGGAGTAGAGGCTTATCATACAAAGTCGCCTCAGTTGTATGATTACCTTACATTGTTTTTTCGAAAAGGAACGCTTCAGGCCATCCTTTTTTAACGTCTCCACGAGCCGCCACTGGAGTTCCGCTTTGTTACCGCTTGTCGCTTCATCCCTTTCTTCAAAATCTCTTAACTCGGCCCCTTTTAGTTCGTACAACTTCTTTGCCATTGTAATGTCTTTTACTCAACCCCACACCTGACACCAGTTGTAATATTCGTGAGTTTAACAAAATTAACTTGTAAGACTGATAACGACAGAACTGTTTATTTACACTAATTATTAAAGGACTTAAAAAACACTATTAAGTTGTTACTAAACTTAGGTTATGAGTTATTCTATTTATTTACACTATTGTTGATATATCACTATTCACTGCGCTATTTATTTCACTGCTATCACTGTCAATTTATTTCTGGATTCACTTCTGCAACGGTCAATTTATCTCTTCTTCCTCTCGGCGATCGTCTCTTCCTTTAAATACTCTTTTGTTTACTTTCTGGTGTCTTCTGGAAACATCCGGATAGTTTATTTTTTCTTTGAACTGTTTAACTGCTTTCCGAGAACGCAGGTACGACACACACATTTACAAATACGGCGAACATAAAGAAAGGCGCCCGCGGCTACTTGGCAAATCGATAAGCCGTTCACGCACACGTTTGCCCGATCGCAAACAAGCACACTCGTGCTCGCTACAATACTATCAAGTTTAATTAGGCTACAGGCTCGTTGAATTTTTGTCTTAAAGACGCCAATTGGACTTCCAAATGAGGAATTGTACGTTTTTCCAAAATGTTTTGTTTCAATTGAGATTTTAATGCATCCCATGGTTCTATGCTACGATATCTTATTGCACTATATGCAGAGCCTGCCAATTTCGTTTTAACAAAATCTAGTAATAAGGGCATATTCTCAGGATTACTTCTACGTTGAACAATTTCGATGCAATTTATAAAATGTGGATAATCTTTTTTTTTACCCTCAGAATTCGGTAGTAATTCTGTTGTTTGATCACAAGTTAAATAAACCGGATTGTCTGGCATTTTGGATTGGGCAAAATACAAGAGAAAAAGAAATTAGGAAAATAAAGGAAAATGGACTTACTATTCTCAAGATATCTGGCTACGATTGTTTCTTGCCTGGTGAGGGGGGGGGTAGCCGTCTGAAGAGATGGATGAAGAGAGATGAAGGAAGGTGACAGGGCCTCCGGAAACGGTGGTTTAGCTTCTGGGCGAAATTGGAGAGTGTCGATATGGTGAGGTTTGCGTGACCTGACACTGAGGCCCGGAGATTTGCTGCGAATGAGATTGCAACCTCAGGGAGAGAAGGTAAACCGGTTTCTTTCAGAATTTGGGTGTTTCTGACGAACCAGGGATAGTTTAGTACAGAAGAAAGATCCGCATGTATGTGCCTTGCAAAGGTTTCAGGCGGTGAGGAAGGGCGCAGCCCCAGACGGGAATGGCGTAGGAACAAATGGTCCTGATTATTGCGTTAAACGCACTGATTTTCATATATTGGGAGATGTAGTCGTTTCGGAAGAAAGGCTTGAGTGTGATAATTGCACCCATTGCATGGGTAGTTGTAATATGGAGCCGCCAGTTTAGGGTCCTGTCGAAAACGACGTCTAGATAGATGACAGAGTTACTCCACTTGATGGGACGTTTGTTTACTAAGATGGAGGGAGATTTTCGGAACCTACGGGAGAAGAAAATTGCTTCCGATTTAATCTCGTTAATAGAAAGTTTCCATTTTCGGTGCCAGTTTAGGAGCAGGGGCAGAAATTTATTAATTCTCCCTGTGCTTTGGAGAATGGTTTGGGCGAAGTTTATGGGGGCAGAGTCGTCCGCGTAGAGAGCTGTCAAAATAGAAGTGTGGAAGGGCATGTCCGCACAGAACAGGTTAAATAGAATAGAAGTGATAATTTGGAGCCTTGTGGGACACCGGCTGTGACTGGTTTACTGGGACTGCGGACCCGAAGGCTTCTGTCTGTAAGAAAGGACCTGACAACTCCAACTAGGAAATGTGGAATGTTAAGGGCGATGAGCTTTGAGATAAGGCCTTCGTGCCAGACTCGGTCGAACGCTTGTTGAACGTCAAGAAGAATCATGAAGATGTGACGCAGCTTGTTGAGATTGTCGGAAATTTATTCAGATACACGAAGAAGTTGGAGGCTGGTGCCGTGATGCCTGCGGAAGCCGTGTTGATGATCGAGAAGAATTTTGTTTCGCTCCACGTGGTTCAAGAGCCGATCGAGTAGGATTGATTCAACTACTTTGCTCAACGAACTGAACATGCTGATGAGTATGTAGCTTGAGGAAGAGCTGAGGGCTTCCCTTTTTTGGGGAGACATGACAGTGGTTTCTTTCCAGACCAAGGGGAAGTGGTGGAGCCGCATGATGGCGTTTGTGATGTTGCACAGTGCGGTTATGTGCTTTGACTGCAAGACTTTGAATTTCGGTTTTGAATTCCGTCAGCGCCAGGAGCTTTCCTTTTTTTCAGAGAATGGATAGTAAAGGAGATTTCATGGGATGCAGTGTGTCTGAAGTCAGAGTTTAGGGGAACGAAGTTTTGGGAGACGGCTTTGGTACGCTCGTGAAAGTCGGCAAGGTCCGCTGAACTAGGTAGTGGAGAATACTGGAGACATAAAGAGTCTGCGATGATTGCAGCTTTTTCTTCGTCTGAAGAATAGGTGGAGCCGTTCTGTTTTAGTGGCGGAAGATGGGGAGCTCTGTTACGAAGAGAACGGATCACTTTCCAAATACTTCGGGGATGTGTTTGGGTTTGGGGGGTTGTTGGTTGGACTAGCGACTTCAATCAGGTTTGGAAGGTGGTCCGAACCCAGTGCGTCAATAACGATAGGATCGGCGGAAAGTGTAACATTTTTTGTGACGAAAATGTCAAGAATGTCAGGGAATTGATTGTGTGGGGCAGGGAGGAACGTGGGGCCAGGGGGTGCTTCAACTGTGAAACTGAAGTCAAGAACTTTGGCAAGAAGGAAGGTGCCTTTAATATTGGTTCGTCGACAGCCCCAAGAGACGTATTTAGCTTTGAAATCGTCGACGACGATAGTTGGAACGCCTGGGGGGAGTAGAAGGGGGAGTTCAGATTGGTTTCTGTTCGAAGGGAGGAGTAAAGACAGATAGTGCTAAGAGGATCAGAAGTTAGTGAAACATCGATGCCGACTCTTTCTAACGAGTTTGTGGCCAAAGAGATAGACCTGTGCTTTAAAGAATTCCTAACAAGAAAAGCGACACCGCCGGCACAAAGTTTGGGACGAAAAGTTTGATTTTTTGACAGGTGAGTTTCGGTGATGCAAGCAACACCGATTGACTTATCCTCGAGGAAGTGCTCGAGTTCAGTCAATTTACCTCTAATACTTTGCGAATTCCAAATAACAACGCGACGACAATGCTGGCGACCATGATTTGGATAATAACTTGAACTTTCTGTTCCAAACTTGGAATTGAAATAACAGCTTTCAAGTGCTTGTGTTGCGCTTTTGAGTGGGGGAGGGGGAGCAGCTCTTACTGCTTTGACGTAGGATTTTTGGAGGGAGCATTGGCAAGGTGGTAGCAGGAGGGTGGGGGTAGTCCTTGCGCATTGGGAAGCAACAGGAGTGACGATTTTCTTGCGAAGGGAAGGAGAGTTCTTTTTGGGAACCTTAGGGCAGCCGCGGTGGGTAACGCGGTGGTTCCCTTTACAGTTGGCACAAGTGGGAGTGGCATCCTTCTTGTCCTTGGTTTTGCACTCGGCAACTTCCTTAGTAGCGTTTTTTGGCCCATCTTTGATATTGAGACCACATAGTTTACCAAGATCGAAAGTTGTCTTGGAATTTGTAGCGGTCTTATCAGGACGGACGGAGATAAGAGGCCAGATTTTGTTACCTTTGGACATACAATGGATGCCTTTGATTGTAAAGCCTTTGAGGTTGAATTTGGACTCGACGTCCTCCGTTGGGATGTCTTCACCACGGATTACGACATGATGGCCACGGTCTTCCTGGAACTGGCTTGTAGAGAATTTGGTTTTAAGTCCTATTCCTTGTCAGAGGAGGAGGATTCGGACGACGACAGGAAAGGTTGCTGTCGTTGGCGCCTGTTGGCGCGTTTGCCGGCTTTGACGAAGCCGTGGTTCTCTCGTTGGTCTGTGTGCGGGAGACGGTTAACGGAGCTGTTGGAAATGGTCTTGGATGACTTAGGACCTGGCATTGAATTGGGGCGGAAAAAACGTCGGTAAGGGGAGCAGCGGATGAAGACTCAATGTCTTCAGTCATGGGCGTAGGCGATTGTGGGTATGAGTGTAAAAGAATAAATTCTTCTACTTCCACGAGTTTGGCTTGAAGGTGGTCACTCGTCAGGGCAATGACGTCCGAAAGGGAAAATCTCTCTAAGTGTGGGGAGCTCTTGCTCATGTTGAAAATGGCTAGCTAGGTAGAACTGAACTTTTTATGTGACTGCAGAATCAGGAAAAAAATTTAAAGAGTAAATAAAATCTATTTAAATTAATTAAGAAGGTTTGTTTATGTCGGTTGTGGTACGTTGAAGTTCAAAGGGATATTGCGTACTTCGTCTCCGAGAACTGTTGGCTAGTTAAAAATAGAATAAAAGCTCTTTCCTATTACGGGTGGGCAGAATATATTGTTAACCTTGGATAATAAGTTTGGAAAAAGTTCTGGTTCTTTCGATGATTTCGGATATCGAATATCAAAAGCATTTCTAAATCTATAAACCCTTTTACGCACTTTTTCTTTTTTTTATCGTTTTCTCTATTGTTACCTGCAAAGCAAGAATAGCCTCCCGCGTTCCTCTATTTCTTCTAAACCCAAATCGATGTTCTCCTAATAATTCTTCCTCCCCTTTTTGCATCCTCCTCTGTACAATTCTAGTTAAGATTTTTGACGCATAGGAAGTTAAGCAAATTGTTCTAAAAGGCCTGACTTTAAGCATGTTTTAATGCAGTTCCATTCTGTCTCTATGTCCCTGTCATTCGTTTCTTCCGCCGCCTTTAGTATTTCGTCTGTCCTTGTACTTAGCCTATTACGCGTTTCGTTACATTTTATGTTATCTATGTTAAGACGTCTCCTACCTTCCCTCCTTTTCAGAATTTTCAATTTAAGATTGATCTTCGTAACTACTATGTTATGATGGCTATCTCTATCTATACCGTTTTTATCGGCTTCGAGTTTAATTTAATCATAACTATCTTATAGCCTTTTTTTATAAATAACTTTCTACATCCGCCCTGCTTTCAAACGCATTACAATTCTTTCCCCTGAATTAGCTTCCACCAATCCTGTATGTATTATTCTAAAGTATCCACTCTAGAAGTCTCCAGCTTCGGGCTAACGGAATTCACTAATGCTTACTATATCTAAATCTAACGTATTCGTTAAAATTTCCAATTTCCTTGCCTAATTGTCCTAACATTCCACGCTCCGACTCGTAAAATATTGCACTTACCCCTATTGCACTTATTGATGACATCTGCCGAGGTAGTCCCCGCCCGGACAACCGAATGGAGGACTAGTTTACGTCTGAAGTGCTTTACCCTAGAGGACGCCATCATTTAGTTTCGATGAATTTTACTTGAGAAATCATAATGTGGTTATTTTCCGTTGCCTTCCACATCGCAGTATTGTGCATCGGAGTGGCATACCGATCCTCGTGATCCCTGCCACGCTCAGTACTGAAAGAGCTGCTACCCTCTTTCAAGGACTTCTCTTAGTTTGGTTTCTCTTCAAGAACCCTCCCATTATGGTTGAACCTATAGTCCGGCTCCCTAAATCATCTAAACTGGCAAGCCGATCCACCCACTCTAGTTTGCACAACAGTTTCGTCAAGGTTCAAGTCCCGTCGGATCGGGACTAGAGATTGCTCTCATTAAATTCATTCATCCATACTCAAAGGGTTGAAAGTAGGAGGATCCATAAACTTACGTTTTGGGGAGTCTGCTGTTTTGTTAATGGTGCTTACTTTGCGTTCAGTCATCTGTGCTTGTAACTGTCCTAATTGAAGCGTAGGAGCCTGGATTTGAAGTGGCAAAGCATAATTATTTTCGGTAATCATTTCTTTTTCTCGCATTGGGTGCTGCTCCTGTGTAACAGTTACCGTTTGTGCTCCCAAAAATACCTTCTCGTCGGGTACGGTGCTCTGAGACTTTGGAACGGATTGTCTAACAGGACGGAGGTACTCTGCACTTTTGGCTTGAATGCATTCTTGTATTTCTTTTTCTGGCCTCTTATAGTTTTTGTTGGGCAGTTATATGTGGTTTATTTGGCATGTTAGTTTATCATTGTTTATGGAATTATGAAAAAAAATTGAAATGTGGAAATCAAATGTGCTTCATGGAAAATACCCGAACCAACAACAGTAAGAACATATAGGTAAAGAAGCTTCTAATATGTGGTTAAAGAAAGGAAACATATTCTCAGAAACTGACAGATTCATGATAGCGATTCAGGACAAAATAATAAAAACAAAAAAATATGAAAAATATATTATTAAAAATCCCACAATTTCTTCAGACACATGCCGAGCATGCATCCCATCTCGCGAAACAATTAACCACATCACTGGGGGTTGCTCATTTTAAGGTAGCCGACAATACCTCGACAGACATAATAATGTTGCTAAACAGATACACTCACTGTAAGCCAAAAAGTTTAAACTCATAGATCAGATAGACCCGTACTACAAATACAAACCACAAAATGTATTAGAAAACCACTTAGCCAAGCTTTATTGGGATAGAGACGTAATTACAGATAAAACAGTTAATCATAACAGACCTGATATCGCACTGACCATCAAAGAAACTAAAACAACCTACCTAATAGATGTTGCTGTACCAAACACTGAAAATCTTAAACAAAAACATATTGAGAAAATTCAGAAATATATTCCTTTAGCAGATGAAATGTGGAATCAGAACACAGTTCGAATTATTCCAATAATAATATCATCAGTAGGCGTTATACCTAAAACATTACACGCTAGCCTAGCCGAGTTGAAACTGCATAAGTTTACGTACATAAGTCTACGGAAATCAGTAAACCTTGATACATGCGGAATAGTGCGCAGATTTCTTAACAGTACTGACGTATCCCCCTTTTCAGAAAACAGAACAGGTTAAATAAGAAGCGGAGGTTTTAATATTCACTGTTCATATTTCAGGGCAAGAAGAACCGTTAGCTCCCTAAATTTTAAGAACAGATAATTGGTTTCCATATCCCAAAAGATGTGAGTGAGGTTCTTTAGCATTAGCCCGTTTTCACTTGCTCAATGTTACCAGTGAAAATTGAAGACCAGGAGAATAACAATTATCGTGCAATATGTGTGCCTGGTTATGTCCGTCAGCATTGAATAATTGCATAAAATAACCTGTTTCTTTAGTTCTATAGCACAGTGCTACTATAAAATATAGTTGGCTTACATTAGTAGACGAGCAATCTCCGGAATCATAACAAGTTACACAGACCTAATTTAGAGAAAACGAAAAATGTAATTTTAGAAATTACGAACACTGTGACATTATAAAAAATGATATTAAAAAAGGTTAATATGATTGTTGGGTAATATGGAATAGGTGGTTTAAACTATTATTTTTTATATTATGTGCATTTCTTCATGGAGTTTATTTACAAAAGTTACATACAATCTTCATTTTCTACTCGGGCCCAGAGACAACAGCTGAAGCATTGCATCCAATTTTCCCCTCGTTGATTTTCGGAGAATTTTCCGTTACAGAAAATACAGTCAGCGTCTTTGTTTTTTCGGTTGTTTAATTGATGGCATGGAGTTCATTACATCGGAATGGAACGGCTACTCGCTGCTGACACTGCGGTTGTTTCTTGTAGGTTTTAGGTCTAGAAAGTCTGTTTAAGTTTAATTTCGTAACTAGGATATTTGAATGTTCGTTTTCTTTTGTTGCTTTGAAGCCGCTGGTTATGGGGGAGGATCATTTGTTGGCCTCATAGTTTGAGGCTTAGGGACAGTTGTGTAGAAGCAATAAAATCTTCACTGCTAAAAGCATAATGTAGTCAAGATTGCGGAGGATGTAGATTTTTACTTTTAAAGAAAAAGGAAAATCGGGAGTGTGTGCCTGCCTATTGTGCATCTCAGTATTTCATGTTAGTTGTGCTGAGAGGAAATCGAAGGCATCTTTATTTTTTGTGGATGAAATGTCGAAACCGAAGTGATATTGAAAGAATGAAGGAAAAGAATGAATTATTAATGCAGACGAATACGGAATTAAAAAGTAAAGATGAATTACGCACAAGCACAAGCAGTGGCAATATCTACTGGTATTCGAAATTGCAACAACAGATAAGTCAACTGAAATAGTGATAAAAAGTGAAAATCAAGGAAAAACTAATGAAATACTACACAAAGTTAAATTTAAACCGAAAGAAAATAATGTTAAAGTTAATTTACTAAAAAAAGTTAATAATGACAAATTATTCCTGAATGTGGTCCTACTAATTATATTGTGAGTTTGAGAAAGTTCTTATCCACTATACAAAATACAAAAGTCAATTTAAAAAAGCTGAAAGACCCGTTAATTAAAATCGTTGGAGTACAGATGTCAGGTGAAAAGATGATTTAGTCAAAGAATTAAGTACAAAAAATACCATTCCAACAGAAGATACCTCAGTCAATCATATTTTCAAATCAAATCAAAGTAGTGAAATTTATTTGTTGAATATTGTTTTAGATTGCTTTAAAGCTATAAATGGCACATTCTTGAGCGAATGTTTTGTGCATCAATAATTTTGGTAGGCAACGTTAACATTTTTGGTATCTTGGGGTTCAGCATCTTGTAGAATAATTATATATTCCGTGTGAATGGTGGGTGTTAATTCATTCATTTCAAAGTACCATTGGTAGTAGGGTGGCGCAAAAAAACCGACTATTCAAATTTTTTTACTCGTTACGGTATAATTTTATCGACCACAAAATAATAAGTTTCTGAAAGTTTCAGTTCAAAATTTGAATTTTGAAAGGTCGCTCATAATTTTTTTTGATTTACTAGTGCATTACTTAAATTTTTTCGAGCGACCTTTGAATGTTTTCATTAATATTCCATATANCACTACGAGATGAACTAAAAATCAAACACAATACAGAAAATATAATTTTTTTAAAACTCGATAATTTTATTTAATCAACTGCAATATTTTAACAATATTTAAATAAACTTTGTTGTGAATTCTGAACCTAAATTTTAAATTTTTACAGGGTTTAGTTTTACCTAGTTTAAAATCATTTATTATTTATTCAAAGTACGTATTAAATTCGATTTGTTTGCATTGGGATATAACTTACGATTTTCTTGTACCACTTGTAATACTCTCTGCAGTTCATCTTCACTTTTTACAAATTGCAGATACTCTTGCATCGATGAAACACCACGCTCAGCAGTGTCATTAACTATATGCAATGAGCGAACTGTATTTAAACTTCTTAAATAGGACTGATTCAAATTCCAGGTCGCAGGATGTGTTTCTAAGAAGTCGTCACTCAAGTTTAAGGCTTCGAAGAAATATCGTGCGTTTTGATTCACGAAATGGTGGATTTCCTTATTCATTATATCACATTCTTCAACTCGAATACGATTTAATGGCTGCTGTCCAGATTGGGTTTTTGAAAGCTGACACCATTTTAATCTTTAGTTCAACAGAAATTTCACAATCAAAAAATACTAATCCAATTAAATAGTCACTAAGGTACCATAAATGGCGAGAAAAACTTTTCAATGCTGCTGAACCTAACACTTGATTTTGCTCTTTAAATTGGACCAGATCTTTTAGTAATTGTAAATCAATTCTTGGAGCTATCGTAGGAATTTGACAAAGAAACCAGGCTTTCAGATTTACTATAATTACAAATGCGTTAAATTCTTTAAGTTCTTTCAAGACTACTTTAGATACTTTAAATTGACTCCGAAAAAGATATATTTTCAAACAATAGATTATTTTGGACATCCATCTAGCTCGATGATATGCCCCAGGCTTATTTATTGAAAATTTAGTAGGTTCACCTAGATAAATTAGAGATAAAGTCAATAACTCTTTATAATCATCTCTTGGATGTTGATTTTTCAGTTGATCCAAAATAAACTCTTTAATTCCGGTATAATCTTCAATGTTTCCCGCTTCAAAATTTTTTTTATCAAGTTTCGGCCATTCTTAAACCGCTCTAAATTTTATCTGGGGACCACTAGTAACGGGTTCTAATTGAGACAAAAATGTTGCTGTTAATATCAGTTCTAACATGTTATGCCTACAAGCGAAATGAAGCATTTTTCTCTTCAACATTGTTTCTAAATGAACAGAAGCTCCTTCATGTAGTCCTGTGTTACTTGCAGTCGTGTCAAAGCTCAGTGACCGAACTCGATCAGCAATGTCCCACTTCAAAAGTGTATTATAAATAGCTGCAGCTTCATTAGTTCCTGATGATCCATTAATGATAGGAATAGCCAGAAGTTTCGTAACTCCTTCTCCTGCAACTGATATTTCTAACCTATCTTCAGTTTCTTCAGCTTCCGAACATTTTGACGTTCTCATCAATTTCGAGTCCCAGTGCACAGTGAGACATGTATCTGGTTTAAATGACTCTTTTATATATTTACAGGCGTCTTCTCGATGTTTTTGACGTGTACGACGGATGGTATCTTTACTGACGCTAACTTTTGTTACATCTTTTTTCAAAGATACAGATGTTGCACCTACGATAAATGTTGCATTACGGTTTGAAGTTTTTGTTCTATCTAACATAATTGACAACGCCGGGGTTATAATATTTTCTCTACATGGTTCACTTGTCTTTCTTTTTTTTTGCGGAGAAGGATAAAATTCGTGTGATGACACACTGCAACCCGATGCATTATTTTTTTGAGACAATAGTACAGCTGGTTCTGAATTATTTAATGACTTTTTTTTTTTAAATGTATAACAGATTTCGTTGTTGAATTACTTTTTTTTTTAGAAACGTTTTTTCGTTGTTTCGCTGGATTTCCGTAACTCTCAAACGATTCTTTTTTAATTTTTGCCAAGTGTCAAACTTTTTTTTATTTTTTCTTTAATATGAAAGTCTTTAATAATTACTGTCGGTTCCACGCATTCTTGAATTTTTTGAGTAGTCAATTTCAAACTATCTGCAATTGTCAATTTACTTTCACAGTGATGGAATAAGAAAAAGCTGAGTACTTCACGACGAGAAGGAATTTTAATAGTTGTTAATTCTTTATTGTATTCGCCAATTAACCATTCACCAGGACCAGATGGTTTTGTTGACCTCAGTTGTCGTTTAGAGCAAATTTCTAATCTACAAAAAAATAATATATGTAAAACGTAGTCAAAACCCAAAAAAAGGTATATTTTAGATACAAATTCTAAATAAAAAATGAAATGTTTGTAAAACCATTAGCTGCATTGAACTATATTGAGGTTAGGACGAGAAGATGACAGAAACAACATAAATGTCAATGGAACATACCTGTTTGATTATTACATTTTAATTTGTCAGTTCGTGATTTATTTCAATACTACAATATTTGATATATTTATTTAACAATCATCTATGAGATCCTTTATTCAGCATGAAAAGTAAACAATAGAAAGTCATGAATTAATTGTTTACAAACAAATTCTGTATTCGGAAATGAAGTGGAAATAGCGCTGGCCTATTATAGTATCAAAATAGTGCACTAATCACTTCGCTGCGTCGGTAAAAAAAATGTCTGTCTAAACAAAATGGAACAGCTGTAATTTTAAATTATTAAATACAAAACTAACGATAAGTCTACGAAACATTAAGAATTCATTTGTCATACTTTACTGCATCGTTTGAGTCAAGGGTTCCGAAAAGTGTTTTCAGTCCTGTTCCAAAAATATTGAACCAACATTTACGGGTTCTTTTTGAATTCGGTAGCAAAAACTTAATTTCCTTTAATTTTGTCTCTAATTTAATTATACTTATTTTCAATAATGTTGAGTGCATTATGTTGAAATTGCTTTTATTAATATTATCGCCTATCTCGTTTAATTCTTTTTGATATATACCAAGAACAATGAAATTTTGAAATAGGGGGGTTAAATCTTTATAAATCAGAATATCGTATTCAGAATCAGAGGGGAGAAGGAGTCCTTTTTCTTCGAGATGGATTCCACTATTAAGTAACTTTTCTACGAAAAGTTGCTCGTGGGACCATCTAAAAATGATATTGTAATGTTCGTGGGTTTAACAAAATTTAACTTCTAAGATGAAAACTATTTATTTACACTAATTATTATTGAACTTAAAAACACTATTAAATTATTACTAAACTTTAATTTCAACTTCAATTTAGTAGGGTAATGTGTAGAAGTATTGTAAGCGAACGTGTCAGAATTTAAAAGTACTTTGGGCCCTAATTTATTATTTTCTTTCGTGGAATATACCCCAATTGTATCTTTAAATGAACTAATTACCCTTTCTACCATACTATTTGTCTTTGGGTGATAGCCTATTAAATTGGTAAGATTTAATTCTAAAGTGAGCTTCTGTAGAATTTTATTCACCTTGATCACTGTGGGTGCGTTTAGAAACACCGAACTTGGCGATAAAATTTAGAAATTTGTTTTTAATTGTTTCAGCTTCCTTATTTTTTAACATGTAGTTTTTCAGATATTTTGTTAATTGGTCTTGTATGACGAGAATATGTCTTTTATTTTTAATAGAGAAATATATTTCAGCTATGTCCATGTCTACGCGTTCGAAAGGATAGGTAGGAGTTTCAGTAATTGTTAATGGGGATTCGAAGTTTCGTCTAACCGTTTTGTTCTTTTGGCATTCTAAACAAGAATTTACGTATTCTGTAACGTCTTCCTTAATTTTTGACCATGTAAAATATTGTTGAATTTTATTTATGGTTTCATTGATACCTTTGTGACCGTACGCTGGTGGGTCATGATGCATTTTAATTATTTCGTGTTTTCTTCTAGGGTCGCCTGAATATTTGTAAGTGTTTGAAATTTGAATTTCTACTTCGGGATCTAAATTAAACTTATTTCGTAAGTAATTAATCATTCGTTTTAATTCTTGACTGGTACCTTTACTGCAAAAAAATCTAAATAGATCACCCTTTTGAATAAGTGTGAAAATTATGAACAAATTATCGAAGAGTTCTCTTTGATTTGTCGAATTACCTATAAGTTATATTTGGAAATAATAGTGACGGTTTCAATTCAAATTTGTCTTTAACGAGTGTGTCCTGAGTGTCAAGTAGAAAATAATGACAATATTTTGGATTATCCATCATAATAATGACTTCGTAATTATGTTGCTTATCTGAAAATTTACCCAAACTAGTATTTTCATGAACATGATCTCTTGCGTCACTAACACTTTGGTTTGCTTTTTTAAATGAATGGGAATCTTGTTGTTTCCTAAGAAAGAAATGTTATTATGATGTAAATCTAAATTCAACGTTTTAAGATATTTAATGCTTAGTATTCCGTCTAATCTAAATGTGCGACATGAAACTTGACGTTTTTTTCCTTGAATTTTGTTGTGATAGAACCTAATGTTTTAAACGAATCAGCATTTAATCCTGAAACNTGGTGATTGATGTTAAGGAAGTCGTTGTTCAGATTGAAAAGAAGAAGGTTGTTCGAGGATCGCGTATGTTTTCTTGTAAATATCAGCTCTGTATATACTTGTAAATAAATAAGAAAAAAGGACACTACGATTTTGAGTAACGTTTATGCTATCAAATTAAATCCCTACACTAATAATCTAGATAAAAGATTTTTCTACTTCTGTTTTTCCGTATTCATTAATTGCAAGGTTGCATCATCTATTGTGGTGTGAGACTTTAATCTCATTTCCAAAGATTTCCACTTTTCGAAATTTTCTAAATGTTCACATGCAGTTTCATGGTCCAATACTTTAGGATTTAGTTTCCACCACTTCTGAAATCCAGTTGTAAATGTTGTTGGTATGTTACTGACAGCAAATAAACGACAGCAAAAACAGTACAGGTTATTTGATATAGGAGAAAATACCATCCATGATCGTAGAATTTTTTCATCACTAGACATCTGTTTATAGAACCATTCCTGAGAAAGATGACGACAATCACCTTTAATCTTTGAACCATGACGAGATACAGTAGGAAACGATCCTTCTTTGTTCTGGAAATGTTCATTGCCCTTTTTTATTATGTCAATGCGAACATTATAAGGTACCGGTAAACTCCAATGTGAAACATCTCTCAAGTGTTGAACTGATTCTTCGAAGCTAATGCTATTTCCGAAAGTAGCATTAACGGCGTCATTTTCATTATTTATTTTGATTCCGTCAAGGTCCTGGGTCGTCTTCATTGATTCTGTATTGTCGATGTTGCTATCTGAATGTGAGTCTCCAAGATGTGAATCATTACTTTCGTCAGCAGGAGACTCGGGCACTTCACTTGAACTTTTGCCGCTATCTGCTTTTGTGACATATTTGAAAAGAGAACCGTACATACTCTGAATTTCATCCATTTTAGCGTTTTTGGCTTTTCTCTGTTGAAACCCGCTTTGTCTTTTCGAAGTATGAATTCCCCGAGGCATATTTCGTTCTGGGTATTCTAAAAAATATTTTTAGTTAGTAAGTGATACGTTGATTTTATTACTAATTATAACAGTAAATAAACACCTACACGTTACGTAACTAGCTTTGTAAAATATATTTTTATATAAATTCACAATCCTGCGTCTGGGTGTAAATATGTATTTAAGTATTATTAGAAAAATACTAGTTAAATACTCCACCGTTGATTGTGATATCCGTGCCACGAGTACTCGAGCTACTCATTTCGGAGCCAAATTAACGTACGCGTAGTTGTATGATATGATTATGATTACTTTCAATCAAAAATCTAAACTTAATGTATTCCGTTTTTGTAAACAAATCCCATTCCTGCGTCTGGGTGTAAATATGTATTTAAGTATTATTAGAAAAATACTAGTTAAATACTCCACCGTTGATTGTGATATCCGTGCCACGACTACTCCAGCTACTCATCTTGGAGCCAAATTAACGTACGCGAAGTTGTATGATATGATTATGATTACTTTCAATCANTCGGGCCCAGAGACAACAGCTGAAGCATTGCATCCAATTTTCCCCTCGTTGATTTTCGGAGAATTTTCCGTTACAGAAAATACAGTCAGCGTCTTTGTTTTTTCGGTTGTTTAATTGATGGCATGGAGTTCATTACATCGGAATGGAACGGCTACTCGCTGCTGACACTGCGGTTGTTTCTTGTAGGTTTTAGGTCTAGAAAGTCTGTTTAAGTTTAATTTCGTAACTAGGATATTTGAATGTTCGTTTTCTTTTGTTGCTTTGAAGCCGCTGGTTATGGGGGAGGATCATTTGTTGGCCTCATAGTTTGAGGCTTAGGGACAGTTGTGTAGAAGCAATAAAATCTTCACTGCTAAAAGCATAATGTAGTCAAGATTGCGGAGGATGTAGATTTTTACTTTTAAAGAAAAAGGAAAATCGGGAGTGTGTGCCTGCCTATTGTGCATCTCAGTATTTCATGTTAGTTGTGCTGAGAGGAAATCGAAGGCATCTTTATTTTTTGTGGATGAAATGTCGAAACCGAAGTGATATTGAAAGAATGAAGGAAAAGAATGAATTATTAATGCAGACGAATACGGAATTAAAAAGTAAAGATGAATTACGCACAAGCACAAGCAGTGGCAATATCTACTGGTATTCGAAATTGCAACAACAGATAAGTCAACTGAAATAGTGATAAAAAGTGAAAATCAAGGAAAAACTAATGAAATACTACACAAAGTTAAATTTAAACCGAAAGAAAATAATGTTAAAGTTAATTTACTAAAAAAAGTTAATAATGACAAATTATTCCTGAATGTGGTCCTACTAATTATATTGTGAGTTTGAGAAAGTTCTTATCCACTATACAAAATACAAAAGTCAATTTAAAAAAGCTGAAAGACCCGTTAATTAAAATCGTTGGAGTACAGATGTCAGGTGAAAAGATGATTTAGTCAAAGAATTAAGTACAAAAAATACCATTCCAACAGAAGATACCTCAGTCAATCATATTTTCAAATCAAATCAAAGTAGTGAAATTTATTTGTTGAATATTGTTTTAGATTGCTTTAAAGCTATAAATGGCACATTCTTGAGCGAATGTTTTGTGCATCAATAATTTTGGTAGGCAACGTTAACATTTTTGGTATCTTGGGGTTCAGCATCTTGTAGAATAATTATATATTCCGTGTGAATGGTGGGTGTTAATTCATTCATTTCAAAGTACCATTGGTAGTAGGGTGGCGCAAAAAAACCGACTATTCAAATTTTTTTACTCGTTACGGTATAATTTTATCGACCACAAAATAATAAGTTTCTGAAAGTTTCAGTTCAAAATTTGAATTTTGAAAGGTCGCTCATAATTTTTTTTGATTTACTAGTGCATTACTTAAATTTTTTCGAGNTTATAATATAAAAATAAAATAAAATAAAGCAATGACTATGCTCCTGAAGCATCCTTTATACATATATAAACCGAGCAATATGACGAACAATGCTACTTCTTAAGTCAATCTCTGGTATTACCTAAAGTACTTTTCGAATGATTAAGTTTCCTGACGTCAAGGTTTGCAAATCATTAGAGTGACAGAAGAATGAGAGGGCGAAAATTAAAAGTAGCCTCTATCTGATTGAGAAACTTATAAAATTCTTAAAATATTATTCAATATACGTTTTAGATGGGTTTTTACCGACTTTACTGCAGCCTCCCAAATTCCACCGAAATGTGGAGCACGAGGTGGGATAAAAGCGCCATTTGATTTTGTTACAAAAATTATAGCGAAACCAATTCCTCAAAGTATGAGAACAAGCCCTAATGGGTTTACCTAGAAATACCGGTTGTCGTTAGCGTAACGAGTTTTGCCCACAATTGGATAATGCCTAGTTCCCTCCCATGGACCTGTTTTTAATTAGGGTTAAATTTTAGGTATGTCGAGTTCCCAACTAATTATACATCAATTACCTCCCAACGGCGGCGGATGACCTTAAGTGATTGTTAACAAGACAAACTAAAACTAATAAAGTTTTTCTAGATGATTGCATCAGAAAGCTAGACGCACGCGAATTTCCAAACATTGAATTTGTTAAGGTAATGGAAAACCATTTTAAAATTAAATAAATAAACATTTCATAACCGATATGTCTTTTCTTTCTTGAAATTATTTTATCTTTAATTTACTGAAGTACTGAAGTGCACTATAAATATATATTTATTTTCGATAAATAAAATCGGTAAGTAGACGTTAACTTAATTATCGGAGATAACATGAACGGGAGGGAACTCGGCTAGTACCCGGGAGGGAATTCGATTATCTATATTTTAGCCAAAACTACCTGCGGGAGGGAATTCGGCATCACCGCCACAATTAACCCTCCATTCTACCTGGGGCCTCTCGGGTAACAACTAAACTTGTCCACTTTATAAATATTCTAAATATTTTGTTATCTTGAGATTTTTTTTGTTGCTCTTTTGTTTTCTTTTTTTATTCTATTTGTTTAACTCAAGTTTAAGGAAGCCTTTTCCCTTAAAGTCTCGGTCCTATTATTTTTGTACAGTATTTAGTATAGTTTTACCCGGTTTAACTTATCTTCTTTAGTTTTCGGCGCATAACCACGTTCTTTTTTTAATCTCACATAACCCCTCACTCAGAATTCAGTTCCAGCAGCAGTTTCCTAGTTCTCCTTCGGGAAGATAATTTTTTCTGGAAATTAGGTTTTCATCGCAGTTTGCGCCCTTTGTACTACTACCACCCCACTTTCAACCCTACTTTTCCTTCCTCACTGAAGTACGGGATCTGTATAAAAATGCACAACAGAGCGGCATGGCCTAGAGGTCTAGACCATTGCTTAGCATTCGGAAGGACGCCGGTTCGATTCCGGGTCCGTCTGCCTTGGTCCAAGTTTTTCTGTGGTTTCCTTGGATCACGTAGGCAAATGCTGAGGCAATAATATTCCACAGATAATCTTTCACTCTTTTCTGTCTTCATTTCGTCCGTCTCATCTTTCTCACCCGAACCACCACCCACCCATTCCAATGATTCCTGAAAGCAGGCTGAAGAGGGCCTTCCGTCCTACCTTCCGCCGTAGTCCGGAGCGACTACCAGCCCATCAGCATTAGTGGCTGGTGGGAATGAAACACCCAAAAATTTTTTTTTTTTTTAAATGCAAACCTCCGAAGTAAAAGGACGAATCCGACATTCTACCTACCCAGGCAAGGAAGAGAGAATCAAATTGTGCCAATTGTGTGAGTAAGACTAGTACTCACCCGCAGTAAGTCCTGTGACAATCAAAAAAGTGCTTCTCTTTTCACCGCCGAAAACTAGTCTTACTCGTTACGTATCACTCGACTGCTCACCACTGTTTTTACGCTCGCGCATTGTACATATTTCGACTATTTTTCTCTTAGTTATAGGTATTATTATTATTATTAGTATATATGTATATATGTTTTAAGGTGTCGTCCTAAACAGGCATCAATATTGTGGGTATCTGTAAGCTACTTTCCTTAATTCAAGTGCTTCGTGCTGTCGAATCCCTTGGACAAACCCTGCAGAAACAACAAGATCCTCAGTAACTTATGGCAAAGCATGGTAGCTATGCATAGCGAAGTAAAAAACGTCAACAATCCCACCGTTAGGTCTATTTCCCCCAGCATCATGCCGCCGTCTGGTTGTGGTTGTAGTTCCCCTAGAAACTAAGACAGTGTACAGTTCGTTAGTTTTCACGCAAGTTGTTTTCTTGCCGCGATTCCGCGATGTCATTGGTAAACATCCCGTGTTGTTCCTAGAGGTTTCTTAGGGATGGAACAATAGGAAACGCATTGGAAGCCTTGCAAGGTCCCACGAAAGACTGGGTGGTCATATATCGAGTTTCTTGGGACTCCTACGACGATTTTAAGGCCGATTTTCTCCTAACTTACTCGCCCGAGGTGGAAGAAAACAAATTGCGCTATCAGTTCAACTCCAATAAATAGAATTTTAGTGACTCCACCATGGTTAGCAATTTCACGCGTTATGTAGGTCTGGCCCGCCTTTTGGTATAGGAAATTACGCGCCACTTTCCGCCAAATCTCCAGTGCCTATGGGCATAAAAGAAGGCAAAGACAGTTGCTGGTGCTACCGAATTCCTTCGTCAACAGCAACATCCTAGTTCACCAAACTACTTTAAAACTTTGAAAATTGTTTTAATAGCACTTCTCATTTCAGTACAGGTTGATTCCCAGTGAGTTAGTCACAAGTCAACATCTCATGTTCTCTCTGGATACTAATATTCGCAGGTTCCTGCCAGTGCCACAACGTACCGCGGTTCCCTTATTGAAGGAGAAATTTCTTTTCTATCTAAGATGGCTTTAAAACGGGTAAAACAACAAAAGGTCCGCACGTTTTCCTTTCAAATAGGTGACCTTGTCCTACTCCGAGGCAACCCGAAGTCATGTGTGGCTGAGAAAACAGCCTCTAAGTTCGCCTTATCGTCTTCAGGACCATCTCGAGTTACAGGCGCCCCGTATCCCACAAGCCCCAAACGTTTCCAGCAAATGACCGCAGAAACCAAACCCATCGTTAGCAAAATCAACTTCGTCATCTACGTAAACGTTGGGCCGAGGCCAGACAAGCGATATTCTAACTAAATCCCAGAGAACGAATAAACAATTTTCCTGTGTCTCATAGCCGTCCATAATAAATAGTTTAATCCGTAATCAGAGTGTTTGCCTTGGTTTGATTGTTGATAACAAAATAAGTTCTCTTTTCCGTTTCTGAATTTTTGTTTGCTCTCTCTCTCTTTAGCTGCTCCTAGGAACTCACCAGTTGCAGGTAGTACCGTTTGTAGGAAATTTATTTTATTCAATTGCCAAAATAAGTAATCAGTCAGATGTTTTTCATTCATATTCGAGATCTAGCAAAACCGTAGCAACAGTTGATTAGTAATATAGTTAGCTCTACAACCGATTAAAATAATTCGAAGTGGTCTATATTCTGTCGAAACTTCCAGACGCGGATCACGATTTCGATCTTTATGGATCTCATCAGCGCGTCGCAGACAGCTCCGACACAGCACAGACCAACTTTTACCTGCTGTCTTAACAGTGCGTTTTAGAAAATACCACAAATGGGGCGGTAAACGCCATCTGTAGTACGATGCTACATTTTAGGATTACGTATGCTCCAACAAGGTCCATTTAAATATATGGATATCTACTTGCTGAAACGAATCCCGGCGTAGCTANTCGATGGCTCGTCTGAAGAGGTCGTAGCTGCTCGGGAGGCTCTGCATGAGCATCAGCGAGGTCAGCTTTGGGTCGATCTCCACCTCCATGGCCGCAAGCTTATCGACGGTTTCGAAAAACTGCGCCATGTGAACACGAACATCATCACCTTCAGCCATCTTCTTCTGGAGGAGTGTCCGTAGCAAGGTGGCCATTTGGGCCGGACCTTTAGGTGCATACGTGGCTTCGACTTTGTCCCATACCTCCTTGGACGTTTTGCACCCGCGCACGTGTTTAAGTTGGGACGGGCTAATCGCCAGGAGCAAGTCGGATTTGGCGCTGAGGTCCTCCTCGACCCATTTTTCGTAGGCGGCGATTTCCTGAGCGGTTGGTTCTGCCGAGAGAGTCGGCGCCTTGATCTTCCCGGAAACATAACCCCACATCTTGTTTCGGATCAGCATGGCTTCGGCGTGGATTTTCCATGTGTCGAAGTTGTCGCTTGTCAGCATGGTTATTCTCACCGAACCCACTACATTTTGTTCTGCCATTTTCGTAAATTGCGCGACGGTACTGTGTTTCTGACGCTGAAAAATTTTGAGCGTTTCCGAGACACTGCGTTGCTGTTTACGATTGCGAGACGAACTGCAAGTCGGCGTTGTTTCCGGCACGTTCGAGCACGTTCCAGAAAATTCGCGTCGCGTCTAATGGCCGACGCGTGCTCCCTTTTTTTGGCTTGATTTTCTTGACGAAAAAACACTCGCGAAGTCACAGCTTTGGGTTTTTACGTTCTGGGCCCAAAAACTGTTAAGGTTCGGGATCGAAACACCATAAAAACTGTGACTAGTAGGAACTTAAAACGTTTATTTTAGACAGACTTGAAAAATACGAGAACAAAAGGTTACACATGAACGTATGAGGTTTTAGCTAAGACTGAGCGAGGTGGACAAGTGGGAGGGCGTGTTGATCGCGGGTAACAAAATCAAGAAAGGGGACGCGCAGAGCGCTCATAAACAGGCGGGAGATTATAAAAGGCGATTTCCAACACCCTCCCTTAATCGAGAGACTATTTGTCATCTTGAACCAGGCGAAGTCCCATGGCATCACAACAGAATTGGAACTTGGGTCCCGGCAATGCTTTGGTCAAGGCGTCGGCTGGCATCTTGTCGCTGCTGAGATATTGTAGGTCGATGGGTTTCTCCTTCAACGTCTGGCGGATGAAATGATAGCGGATGTCGATGTGTTTAGATCGACTATGGAAGATGGGATTTTGGGCCAACCTGGCCGCTCCTTGGCAAGGTCCTCGAAGTCCAACTTGATCAAGTAGATGGACTCTTTCACGGCGTCGGAGAGTGCCATGTATTCGGCCTCGGTGGAGGATAGTGCCACCGTCCTCTGTTTCCTGCTTTCCCATGAGATGGTGCTCCCGGCCAATGTGAACACGTAGCCGGTGTACGAACGGCGGTCTAGCAGGCACCCTCCCCAATCGGAGTCGACGAATCCTTGGAGTGCGCTACCAGTCTTCCGGAAGGTGAGTCCCAGGTTGGGTGTGCCCTTCAAGTACCGTAGAACTCTTTTCGCCGAACTCCAGTGGGCCTTGGTATATTTCGAGTTAAACTGGCTCAGGTAACTCACGGCATGTGCGATGTCGGGACGTGTCCCGACGGACAAATACATCAAGGCGCCCACGAGGTCGCGATAGGGGTAGCCGACGTCGTCGTCAACTTCCTGGTCCAGGTCGTTGGTCTGTTTTCCCATCGCCAGCGGTGTGCTGACGGGTCTACAGTCCTGCATGTTGAACCGTTGCAGGATATCCTTGATGTACCCGGCCTGGGACAGGCTGATGACAGTTCCGTTCTTGTCCTCCGACTGTTTCACCTCGATTCCAAGGCAGAATTTGGCGTCGCCCAAGTCACGAATGGCAAATTTTCGGCTGAGCTTTTGTTTGAAGGACTGCAGCTTGTTTGGACAACTGTACGCCACCAGCAGGTCGTCCACGTACACCAGCACGAATAGATCCTTCGCCTTGTTGAAGTACACGCACGGGTCCGCACTGGAAGGAGCGAAACCATGCTTGCGGAGGGTGCTGTCCAGTTTGATGTGCCACAGTCTGCCTGATTGTTTAAGTCCATAAATGGACTTGTCCAGTTTGCAGACGCGGTCGCCCTGGCGAAGTTGCGACAACATGTGCCTTGCTTTGCAGACAACGTCTGAGGTTCCCTCCTGATCGACGATCGTCTGTAGCATCTCCTTGAGTAGTTTGGGCTTCTCCATGTAGACTTTGGTGTCCATCTTGCCGTTAAGGTATTCTGTGGTGATGTCTAGTTGAGCTTGCTTCATCGAGGATTCGACGCACAGTACGGTGAGGGTCCTCAACGAGCTGAGCCTTGCAACAGGTGCAAACGTCTCCTGGTAGTCAATTCCGGGGCGCTGTGAGAAGCCTTGTGCGACGACTCGTGCCTTGCGTCTCTCCAGCGATCCGTCGGCGTTGTATTTGTTTCGCAACACTGTGCGGCAATTGACTACCTTGCCTTGGGGTCGTGGGACCAGCTCCCACGTGTCGTTTGAGACGAGACTCTTGATCTCCGAGTAGATTGCTCGCTTCCACTGTTCTCCGTCGGGGCCACTCACTGCATCGTCGAACGGGATCTCGGACACCAACAGTGCTTCGTTGACGTCCATGGCCTCGCGGAAAACGTCATCCTCAGAGGGCTCCTCGTCCGCGCTCTCATCCCCAGAGTGATTCTCCGCAGGTGCAACATTTCTGGATGAGTGTGAGGTGCGCTTGCAGGTCGAGGATGATATCCCTTCCTTGGTCGTCCGCGGTTCCCGGTTCTCACGATCCGGGGACGTCCTGGTCCGTTTTTCAAAACGGGCTCTTGTGCATGCCTTGCTGGAGGCGTCACTGACGGGAANGGACAAATACATCAAGGCGCCCACGAGGTCGCGATAGGGGTAGCTGACGTCGTCGTCAACTTCCTGGTCCAGGTCGTTGGTCTGTTTTCCCATCGCCAGTGGTGTGCTGACGGGTCTACAGTCCTGCATGTTGAACCGTTGCAGGATATCCTTGATGTACCCGGCCTGGGACAGGCTGATGACAGTTCCGTTCTTGTCCTCCGACTGTTTCACCTCGATTCCAAGGCAGAATTTGGCGTCGCCCAAGTCACGAATGGCAAATTTTCGGCTGAGCTTTTGTTTGAAGGACTGCAGCTTGTTTGGACAACTGTACGCCACCAGCAGGTCGTCCACGTACACCAGCACGAATAGATCCTTCGCCTTGTTGAAGTACACGCACGGGTCCGCACTGGAAGGAGCGAAACCATGCTTGCGGAGGGTGCTGTCCAGTTTGATGTGCCACAGTCTGCCTGATTGTTTAAGTCCATAAATGGACTTGTCCAGTTTGCAGACGCGGTCGCCCTGGCGAAGTTGCGACAACATGTGCCTTGCTTTGCAGACAACGTCTGAGGTTCCCTCCTGATCGACGATCGTCTGTAGCATCTCCTTGAGTAGTTTGGGCTTCTCCATGTAGACTTTGGTGTCCATCTTGCCGTTAAGGTATTCTGTGGTGATGTCTAGTTGAGCTTGCTTCATCGAGGATTCGACGCACAGTACGGTGAGGGTCCTCAACGAGCTGAGCCTTGCAACAGGTGCAAACGTCTCCTGGTAGTCAATTCCGGGGCGCTGTGAGAAGCCTTGTGCGACGACTCGTGCCTTGCGTCTCTCCAGCGATCCGTCGGCGTTGTATTTGTTTCGCAACACTGTGCGGCAATTGACTACCTTGCCTTGGGGTCGTGGGACCAGCTCCCACGTGTCGTTTGAGACGAGACTCTTGATCGTCGAACGGGATCTCGGACACCAACAGTGCTTCGTTGACGTCGATGGCCTCGCGGAAAACGTCGTCATCAGAGGACTCCTCGTCCGCGCTCTCATCCCCAGAGTGATTCTCCGCAGGTGCAACATTTTCTGGATGAGTGTGAGGTGCGCTGACAGATCGAGGATGATATCCCTTCCTTGGTCGTCTGCGGTTCCCGGTTCTCACGATCCGGGGACGTCCTGGTCCGTTTTTCAAAACGGGCTCTTGTACATGCCTTGCTGGAGGAGTCTCTGACGGGAAGCCACGGAACTCCTCATCATCGGACACGGGCAGACGAATATCACAAGGATGGATCGGTTGGTTCTGAGCAGGTGGACGCTCCGGTGCTGGCTGCTGAGCGTTATTGACGACCAGATCGTAGAACTGATAGTCCTCGGCAGGTTCTTGCAGCTGGTTGTCGTTGTTGAGAGCGGGTGCGCGATCGAACTCCTCGTGGAATTTCACGTCCCTCGAGGCGTAAACTTTCCGCTCGTCGGGCACCCAGATCCGGTACGCCTTCGCCTCGCTGGAGTATCCAACCATCACACCGAGTTTTGCCTTAGGGTCCAGTTTGCCTCTTCCTGGTGTTTTGTCCAGGAAATACGCCTTGCTGCCGAAGGTCCGAAGGTGTGAGATGACCGGTTTACAGCCGGTCCAGACCTCGAAAGGGGTTTTGTTGCCAAGGGGACTCGAAACGCACCGGTTCCTGGTGTAGTTTGCGGTGCTCACGGCTTCTGCCCAGAAGTCTTGAGTCAACCCAGCTTGGATCAACAAACATCTGGCACCCTCGACTAGTGTTCGATTGCGGCGTTCGGCGACTCCATTTTGTTGAGGCGTGTGTGGCACGCTCAGGCGTCGCTGGATCCCGGCATCGACGAGGTAATTGTCGAACGCCTTGTTGCAGTACTCTCGGCCGTTGTCCGATTGCAACGCCCGAATCTTGCGATTCTTTTGATTTTCCGCCAACGTCTTGAAGATCTTGAACTTCTCCAGGACCTAACCTTTCTGTCGCATGCAGTAACTTCGCCCCAGCCGCTGTGGTCGTCAATAAACGTGACGAAATAGCGCGCTCCGTTTAAGGACTGGGTGCGCATAGGGCAGCAAACGTCGGAGTGCACCAGGTCCAGGATTCCAGCGGATCTCTCTTGGCGAATCTGAAAACGAGAGGACGACAATTTAGCAACAGTACAAACTTTGCAAGGGGAAAGTTTTGTTGCTTTAAATTGTAGGCCAGCGGCCAACTCATATTTGCTCATGGCAACGAGGTCTCGTTCGTTGAGGTGCCCAAGTCGTCTGTGCCAGGTGTCAATATTCAGAAGAATCTCCATATTGCCTGCACTAATTTGAGAATTCACCGTTGTAAAAATAATTGGTATAAACTTTCCATCTAAGAATTTTTTAAATTCTTTTGAATTGAAAATACTACAAATGGCGCAGTAACCGCCATCTGTAGCACGATGTTGCATTTTAGGATTACGTATGTAAAATCATGCACTTTGCGTTTTTGATGACGCAATATATATGCTTACTTTATAAAATGGTCCACAAGATGTACAGATGTGGAAAAAGGGAAGGCAGTAACGGTAGGGGTTAAGTGGGGAATACGGTGTGTCGCATGGTATCAATATCACGGGTTGGACGATTTACCGTCGTCCACAAAATAAACTACTGGATAATTGCACCTTTGTTTTGTTCACACCATATTATAACAAAAATGTCCATTAAACACGTATTTCTCTTTATAAAAAAAACAAATGTTTATAATAAGTTTTAGGTTTTATTAAATTTCTTTTTGAAATATAGATGTACCTATCTCACACCTGAATTGTAAAAACCAATTTCCCCAGTTTCCTAAAAGTATGTCGGCACTTCTTTACATCGTCAACCGTCGAATAGCACACACGACTCAATTATTGGTTCTATATTATTATAATCGTTAGAATAGAAGAAATACGAGGGTGGATTGATAAGTTTCCGGCCTAACCAAGAGATGACGCCACTAGGCCTACCTTGAGGTGACATTCTATAGTACCATCCTTGGATAGCTTGTAGCTATAGTTTCAGCCCGATCTCCTTGCTAGTGTAGGTTTGACAGCACGCTGAACAAGACGCCTCTGTGGTTTTCGTAAAAATGGAAAAGCAGGAAAATCGTGCTGTCATCAAATACTTTTATTTGAAGGGGTTAACGCCGAAGGAAATTAAAAAAGAGATGGACTCAACACTGGGGACATCCTCCCCGTCATATTCAACCGTTAAGCAGTGGGTTTCCGAGTTTAAAAAGGGTCGTGTGAGCACCTCTGATGGGCCTCGCTCAGGACGCCCCGTTGAGGTCACAACTCCAGATATGATCGAAAAAATTCATCAAATAGTGCTGGGAGACCGCAGATTGAAAGTGCGTGAGATAGCTGAGACCTGTAAGATGTCATATGAACGTGTGCAACATATTTTGCACCAACATTTGCATATGGAAAAGCTCTGTGCAAGATGGGTGCCGCGTTTGCTAACAGTCGACCAAAAATTGATTCGAAAAAACATTTCTACCGCAAATTTGTCATTGTATAAGCGTAATCCAAGCGAATTTTTGCGTCGATTCGTAACCGTTGACGAAACGTGGGTCCACCACTACACTCCTGAAACCAAAGAACAGTCTAAACAGTGGATTGGACCAGGGGAACCAACTCCAAAGAAGGCAAAAACAATTTTTTCGGCGAACAAGGTTATGGCTACTGTTTTTTGGGATGCAAGAGGTATTATATACATTGATTACCTTGCAAAGGGTAATACTATCACTGGTCAATACTACGCAGACTTATTGCAACGTTTGAGCCACGAGGTGAAAATTAAACGACCTCATCTGGCGAAGAAAAAAATCTTGTTTCATCACGATAACGCACCAGCGCACACGTCAATCGTTGCGACGGCTAAAATCAACGATCTAAAGTTTGAATTGATGCCGCACCCTCCTTACTCTCCAGACCTAGCCCCGAGTGACTATTTTCTGTTCCCTAATCTCAAAAAATGGCTTGGCGGTAAGAGATTTGCGGACAATGAAGAAGTAATCGAAGCTGTAAATGGTTATTTTGAGGAGCTTGACGAATCAGTCTATAGAGATGGCATTAATAGACTGGAACACCGCTATGAGAAATGTATCAGCCTTGGAGGAGATTATGTTGAGAAATAAAAAAAAAAAATTTTTAAAAACCTTGTTTTTCTTGGTCAGGCCGGAAACTTATCAATCCACCCTCGTACAATACAAAATACTAGACGAATATTTTGGTATGAATATAACACTAAATAAATTATTAAAATTTAGACTTCTTCCTCCTGCTATGTAAGAAATTGTAAGATATTACATGACTCCTTTACCCTTCACCATATCTTACATACTTAATTATTTTGTATGTTTTGAATCATATGATTTTTATAGCTTAAATAAATAAACATGGTTGATGGCAACGAAATATTAATACGTATTAATTCATTTTCACAATTGTTTATTAGTTGCAAGTAAATTTTATAATGAAGCTAAAAGTTTTTTGTTACTTTGCAATGTGTATAATTGGTATTTTTACTTCTTTAATTCGCACTACAAAACTTTTTCAAAATATTAAAAAAGATAAATTATAGAATGCTTTCCATTTTTCTTCCTAATTAATCCTAATTTATAGTGGGTAATCAACTCAGAACAATTTTAGGTAAAAATTCATACATTTCATAAAAAGTCCGACGATTCGTTCATCTGGTTATAAGCGTCATTTGTTAAGTATTACTACACGTGGGATTCCAAAATTGCTGTATGAGTTTATGTATAACTTATTAGTAGAAGGATTATTCGAGTAGGAAAAACTCGACAGACGATTTCATAAAAATTAGGTCTGTTTGCAATATTATTACTAATATAAAGAAAAATCGAGTTAGATCTATAAAATATCTATCGGTAAAAAACAAAAAAAAAGTGTTTTAAACATTTTAAATAAATTAGCCATTCAATTAGTTATTCCATTGCAGAGCAGACTGAAACTGAAATTAAATATAATGTCACGTAGGCAACCCAACATACACCAGTAACAAGGAAAGCCAGACTTTCTAAATGTCACATTCTGGATTTACAAGTTCAAATCCTATAAATAGTTGCTGAGAAATCGAAACACTTAGTTTTAGCGACTAGATGAAGAAAAACGAAGAAGAAACTATAAAATATGTGATGTAATAGTGAAATAGAAATTAATGAATAATGATGGTGTTAATTAAAGAATAAATAAGTAAATAAATTCTTGAGTAGTGAGGAAGGTGTTTGATTACGCCACATATGATGACAGGTCTGGAGTTAAAGAAGATTGAAGAAAGAAGAAGAATTCCATCAAATATTTCAGAACGTTCCATCTGCCAATTTTCATTGGAAATCTCTTAAAGAGAGAAGAAGGAATCTGACGTCATTGAAGAATTTCATCGAATATTTCGGAAGTTTCTATCGGCTGCGAAATCCTCTAACAAGTCATATATCATTAGAAAGAAGAACGGATGAGAACTTTTTAAGTTTTATTTGTACATAAAAACTGATAGTGCTAAAGAACGGAAACTTTTAGGAAAAAAACCATATGATAAGTATTTTGGGTATTGAATTGGAGTGAGTAGAAATTTATTAATTAAGGACCTAAATGACGCTGCACCACCACCACGCTGAAATATACGTAAAAGCAAATGGTATGAAACCAATTGGAGATAAAAGAGTATCATTTCCTCGATGTACCACGTTTTTAAATGTCTTTTAAATACTTTAATTATTACATATGTAGCTTTAACGCGGACCATTACATGAACTAACGATTATTTAGTAAAAATCATTGTAAAATTACCATTTTATTAAAAATAAAAAAATAATATTTGGAGAGCATATTTATAGGGGGAATCTAAAATACGTATTTAGTCAAAAAAAATATTTTAGGAAATTCAGAATTCGCGATATATTATTTAACAACTAATTTTGCTTGTTTTTGTTGTTAACAATTTATTTAGCATACAACATCAACCGGTAGACTTTGAACTGTAGCCTATTTAGAATAATTTCCAAAATTTTTTTGAATTTTTGTGCAGTTACCAATTACCTATTCCAAAACAATGCTTCTTTTTTGACTACGTTCCCTCCACTACTTATAAACCTTAGTATTTGTTGTAGTATTTCAAATACTTTTAAAACATTTGTTCTTGTTAAACACATATTTAAAAAAAAATAATATGTATACTTAACATTTTTTTTAGTATTTTATACAAGTATGTTGTGTCCCATGTACAGCGCCTCGTAAGATTAGCCTACCATTCTGCGCCTCAAGAATGAATAGACCAACTAGTAATAGATTGAGTCAGGAACATTCAACTGTAACAAGTGCTGAGACTAGCATGCCACAGGACTCCACCTTAAGCATTCTCATGTGATTTAGAACTTAAAACAGTGAAACAAACTTCCAAGGGTCATGTACGGATGCGACAGGCAGAAATTTGCGATAACACAACTACAAAAATATCCATAAATTCTTATTTAAGTCACTGGTACAAAATTTGGTAGATATCAGTTATTCATTTGAAAATGCTATCTAACACCTATATACCTACTGGGTTAGTAGGTCAATTAGCGACTATTTAAACAGCCTAATTAATAACAACCGAGGAGTCGAGAGTCCAATTCAATATCACGAAGATGCAGGGTGGTGAGACAGTTTACCGTCTTCACTCACCTTCACTTCGGTAGAAATAATTTAACATACCACCGCAATAGTTCCCTGAGCTAAGCAATAGGAAGTGAATGGTTCAGGGGCTTGCCTACAGGTGACACTGCCCCCTTCTAGGCAACATTGTTGATTCGTTGAATAACAGTGTATGGAACATTTTAAGCTTGTAGTTTTGAACAACGTCCCTTTCGTCTTGATAGATTATATAGTCACACTAAACCCAACAGGGACGTCAATCGTATCTAGTCGTCATGAGGACACTTTAAAATCGCAAATTCTTTCTATTACCAAGATCCTTCAGGCTGAACAGTAGTGAGATGACAACATATCGATGCCAGTTCTTACTTCTCTGCAAATGAACGATGCTTGCAATTATCTATGGAAAGCCTCTGGGATGGTGCATCTGCGTTGCTGTGTTGTTTGCCTAGACGATGCTCGATGTCGAACTAGTATTTCTGAAGTCGTTATAACAGTCGTGCAATTTGTCCTTCCGGGTTCTTAAATGACAGTAGCCACTTTATCTAGGCTTGATCCGTTCTTAACTTCCAACTTCCGTCCATACAGGTACTAGTGGAAATGTTGGAGGGTTTTAACCACAGCCAGTAGTTTCCTTTCTGTTTTACTAAAGTCCCCGATGACTTTTATCTTTCCATTTTGTACTTGCGAGAGCACACCACAAAGTCCCACATTACTAGCGACTACAATATGTATGGCATCCATTTTGTCGGGGTCCGTCTAAATTCCTTCCGGTGTTATAACATGACCTAGGTATTTTACTTAAGAGGACGAATTTTTTGGTACTTAGCTTCAATTTTGCGGCTGCCAATTTCTTGAAGATTTCAATTATGTTTCGGAAGTGACCGTTTTTTATGATGTTGCCTAACCAAACAAATTTTCCGATATAGTCCATCTACTTTTCGAATGAAGCTGGTACACTCCAAAATGTATTACATTGAATTACCATAGACCAGTTCCAGTTGTAAAAGAAGTCTTCTCCATATCGTGTGGGTCGTCTTTCATATGCCAGTATCCACTTTTCATATTGACGGTAAAGAACCACTTAGCTCCAGCTGGTCTGCCTAGTGTGTAGTCGATTCGGGATTCGTTCAGCTTCTTGTAGTTCACAAAAACATTAGACCCCAAAATTCTAAAACTTAATTCGAAGTAATTTCTAAAATATTCACGGGCTATCACCGTAAGACACCCTGTATATCGTTGGAAAACTTTCGATGGATTTTCTGGAAGCAAGTGAAGCGAAACGAATAATTCTGATAATTCGTCATAGAGTTCAATAGAATTTTCTGGTAGTTTCAATGGATAACCCTGACAAGAAAAGCTCCAGAAGAAAAAAGAAGGAATTCGACGTTATCAACAAATTTCATTGAATAAATAAAGGTAGGATTCGGCGTTGATCGGGATCTTGAAGTTGGCCTTCCGGAACGAATGTGAGGGAGCACGCTGGAAAATCCACAGCTACGGTGTTGACCGGACATTAAGCCATTTATTTTCCAGGTCAAACGGTATTCTTCTAAACGAGTAAAGCCCAAAAGGAGTCACAAATGCGGTTTTCGGCTGGTCTTTTTCGGCGACGGCGATCTGCCAATACTCTGCCTTAAAGTCCATCGACGACATATAAGGAGTCCGGATGGTCTGTTGCAGCAGGTCGACTATGCGAGGCAGTGGAAGTTGATTTAACCCACTGTAGTCGATCCATATACAGATGCTGCCGTCTGGTTTGAGCATCATTACCACCGGTGCTGCCAATGGAGATTCACATTCTTCCATTATGTCAGTCCGCAGTATCTCTTCCACTTCATTCCGTAGCTTAACCGTTTTTGACGGAGTTAGCTGATACGGTGGGAAGGCGTGCGGAGGATGATTTCCTGTTCGGATGTGGTAAACAACTTCCAGCGTCGATGGTCCTTGATCGGCGAATAGATCTGCATGGCTTATGATGAGAGTTTCCAATGCCTTTTGGTCACTTTGTTACAGATTCGGGGCCTCGTCCTCCCGAAGGACGAGATCTAGGCTAGCGATGCACACTATGTTCCGAGGAGAATTGGGAAACAGCTGCTTACTGGCGGTGTTGCTTTCCGACTGCCGGTGAATCTGAATTTGGGCGTCGCGTCAAATGAATTGGGTCCTCCTGGTTGTGGGAGACTCTTTGTCCTTTGGGGGAAAGTTCACGAGTGCGGGAAACCAAGCGAAAGGCCGGTCATTATCAAATTCTTCTGTAGCTTTGATAACGCTCACAGAACAGGTCCGTATCGTTGGCGGTTCCGGTATTGGAGATAGAGCCATTGGCACTGCATTATGGGTCTTCTTCCATTGGGGATAGCAGAGTACTAGGCGACCGTCGGCAAGAAAGTCGACGCCCAGCAAAGTCTGGTTTCTCGCTCTTAGGAGGATTACAAAAGTGGTCCAGGTGTTCGGTCCCTAGGTTGTCTGTCGGCTAATATCACGGATATCGGATGTCGTAGAAAGGTGTGTCCTTCCTTGCTTAGCACCTCGTAGTTGGTGACTTGCGATACTGACTTTAGCCCCGGTATCTAGGAAGCAGAGCCTTGGAGCATGCCGATTGAAATATGTACGACCGGTCGGGTTCGGGGCTGTAATACTCCTTCCTACCGGCAATTAGGGCGCAGAAGTCCATTGCGGAGGTGCGGTCTTGGCAGGATTACAGTCCGGGCACTTACTCCGGATTACTCCAGGGCGCTTGCAACCATACAAGCTATTTCTGTGAGTGTTTGAGGGACCTTCTGCTCCTTTGATCCAAGGGCGGCCTGCTTCCTGCACTCAGACTGTTTATGGCCATAACGACCACAGAAACGGCACATTCTCCGTCCATGCGGCTTGTCTTCTTTTTGCGGGATTGCTGATCCTTCCCTTGACTCTGAGCTTTTTTCGGGCGTTCCCGAGTGTTGGATTCAAGGAGTCTAGCCCTTTACAGTAAATCGTCGAAGTTGGTGACGCTGTCCCTATAAAAGCGGTCCCTGACGCGGAAATGCAGGAATCCATACACCATGTCCAGTTGAACAGCTTCTGGTTGAGTAACGATTAATTCAGCGAACAATGCTCTATTTTGGCAGATAAAAATATCTCTTGGAACTGCCTTGTCCTGGAAGATTTGGAATATTTCTTGATAAATCTGGAATGCTGGTTTTTTAGGCGCGAAGGTTTCCTGACTGAGATTGGTTGGTTTCTTCCTAGTTGCTTGTGTTTTGATTCCATGCCACCCTAGATTTCTTCATTTCAATTAATTTACGTAAATAACTAAAGTAATTCAATTTACGAGAAGTTGTCTTCATGTTTAGTATTCAATGGTTCATGAAATGCAGACAATATGTTACAAATTTTTACCTTCACAAGATTACCAACTTTTACACCGTGGGAACACTCGATATATCAAGATAGATAGATAGCTTTATTAAAAACATTATGTTTTATATATAATACATACTTACCTAGCGTAGGGGTTACCGTGATATATCAATAAAAAGTTCAAAATTGTAACAATTAAAAAAACTATGTGTTTCATTTGTGCCAACATAGCGAAATCATGAACCAGTGCGACCAACTAGGTCAAAGACATTTATACACACACATGTAAATTGCTAAAACATCTAGTACCTTAAGACCCATGCAAATAAATTTAGTATAAATAGGATGTAAATAGTTTAATAAATCAGATCTAGAAATGTGTCCAACGTTGTTATAAAACCGGTTCTTATCACAATTTCCGATAGTCATCAAACGATTATAGTGATGACCCTGACTAAAGAAAAAATTCCCGCAAATGAACTACAGTGGTGGCCTCAACTACAGGTGACCATAGCCAGAACCTTCTGAAGATGATCGACCATCCACACTGTCGTCCCGTACATCACACATTCTCTACCGGCCAGTCCTCATCACGACCACATTGATCACCCGCAGCCCTGCTCCATGACACTCACCATGTAAACTAAAAACATCGCCCAGATCGACCGCAACATGACGCCCAACCATGCCACAAAATGCCGCCGTCCACCGTGTCCCTTGACCGACTAGCCATCAAATTGCCACCCGTCCGACCCCGAACTTTGGTTTTGTATGGTCAACCGCAGTTTTGAGGCCTACGGAATTACGTCCGAATCCACGAAGTTTAGATCTGTGCTAGGCAACCTGGACCCTCGTTATGCGGCGGAGGTGCGCGATGTCATTGTCAACCCCCCGGCGACTGAACCATATGCCATTATCAAGGCAGCATTCATTTGTCGGCTGGGCATCTCCCAAGATACACGAATGAAGAAAATCCTCCAGCTAAGAAATTTGGGGGATAGGAAACTCACGCATGCGTCATCGACGCGGTCTGGCCGGAACCACTATAATGGACAATTTACTGCGAATCATTTGGTCAACTCGTCTCCTGCTTAATGTTCAAGCCTTCATCGCAAGTATGCGGGACTGGATAAAACAGCAGAGGCAGCTGATTGCATCATGGAAGCAATTCAAACGCAAGCAATAGCCGGAGCTAATCCCACTGGTAGACATAAAAAATCAACGACTCCTGGATCGACTCACCCACGTCACCACCTCTGGTCAACTAACTGTAGCCAACCCTCCGTCACTTTCGTCACAGATACAAAACCGACCACTTCAGCATACCACGAGGTACTTCAGCATTTGAATGATAATCTTAAAGAAAACGTTGTTAAAGTACTCCATTAATTAATAACAATTTCCAAAGTGGGCTCTCTATAAATAATATTATTTTCCTAAATTTAAATTGTAATAAGTCAGATTATTTCCTTTAGTTTTCTTTGGCACATTGATTGCTCAGGTTGGTTTATTTCATTATTTCAGATAAGGCCATGTGTCACCTCGGCGACCAGATGTCGAACTCTTAAGTTAAACTTTAAATTTATTCATTAATATTCCTTTATATACTTATGTAAATAAAAAAAATGCAATTAAATTGCGTATTCGATGTCTATCCTATTTCCTGCTGTTACAAGTGTAAGTTCACATTCCGATGGAAAGAAGGAGGAAATTGGATAAGAAAGGTGAAAAAGGGTTAATGGTCACCTATGAAGAGGATGTGAAAGGATATAGAATGTATTTTTCCCAAAGGAACACAGTGGAAACTAAGAGAGATATTGTTTTCTTAAACCAAGATGACAAGAAGAAGACACTTCTAGTGAAGGAAGATAAGGAAAAAGAATCTATAACGTCAATAGATCTAGATCAGTTTGTGCAAGATAGTAACGTGGAGACAGATGTGAGCGAGTTAACTTCGAGCTTAGATGAAACAACAGAAATGACTCGGTCAAGTACTGATGAAGTAAACCTATTAGAAAAAACTATTTCACCCAGAGAACAAAGAAACAAGCGTGTAAGTAACAAACTTACATTCAGTGAGGCTATGATAAGAAGTGACGCGAGTAAGTGGAAAGAAATTATAGCAAAAGAATTACAGACTTTAAAAGATAATAATATTGTGAAGCTAAATAAGTCGTTATATGGATTGAAAAGTCCACCCAAAATGCTGGAATATTCAGTTCTGTAGTAATTAAGATATGTTAACGAAATCCCTAAGTAAAGAATTAATTATAAAGTTTTTGGAAAAATGTGGAGTAGGTGAGCAATGAAATGAAGAGGTATTGGAAAGAATAGGAGAACAGATGATTCTATGGAAGTCAATAAAAAATAGGCGAGATAGATTGGTATGACACCTTCTTAGGCATGAAGGTCTAGTCAGAGACATATTAGAGGCAGAAACAGGAGTTAGGAGGGGTAGAGGTAGACCTAGATTAGATTACTGTTCGCAAATAGTTAAGGATGTGGGCTGTTCTAGTTTTAGGGAAATGCGAAGTTTAGCTCAGGATAGGAAAGAGTGGAGGTACGTGTCCAACCAGTCTTAGGACTGACGACCTTATGATGATGATGATGAGGTGAGCAATGATTGTAGAACAGGATATTTTACATTAATTTATTTTGTTAAATGTATAACATTGAAATGGGGTGTTGAAATTTCTCACTGAAACTCAACTGGAAAAACGCCAGATCATTGAGTCTTCTCTTCTAACCATTTTTGGTTAAATTGGAATTCCAGTCGTCCGCAGTACAACGGAGTCCTGGAGTTTCCACCCTGACTATTAGATTCACAAAGCTGATTAAGCAGATTGTTGGCAGTGGGTGAGTCGTTTTGAATGACTCATGCAAACCGTTAATGAAGTTTGCGCGTTCTCTTTTTACTAATACAAATTTATAATTATTTTTATTTTTGTGTGTTTATTGAGAATTTAATACATAATGACAGAGGCGGGTTCACAAGAAAACAGTGGTAACGTTACTTAAAATTTTATTGACTATGATAAAGCATTTAAGCTTATTCAAAAATTTGATGGCAAAAATTCACAACTTCATAACTTTATAGATGTCGTGGATTTCATACATACTCGATTTGATCCGCAGGAACAACATATTTTTCAATTTATCGTAAAATCCAAACTAAATGGATGTTCGAGTCCTATTCATCAATTCGTTTCACTCAAAATTCAGTTTGTTTTTAACGTCTGCTTTTTTTGAAATAATAGTTTCTTTAAGAATCAAAATCTTTTGTTTCGATTTCGAGAAGGGTTTCTTTAGTGCCTATGCGTAAAATAGTGTTATGGATGGCACTGTTATAAATCATGAAGTAAAAAGGGTAAACAAATTGGTCAGGGTTGACAGCAAGAAGGCTGTCATAAATTCATGTCTTGTAATGTACAGGTCCATCGAGGACTCAAACCAATTCATTTTATTACCCCATAAATGTAAACTTTCACTCGAAACTGGGTCAGATGGTGAAATCTGGGACTATTGTGTCTACCAGAACCACCCCTAGTGGTAATGACCAATGAAGATTGTCATCCATAATATTTAGGAAGGGACTCCTACACTCCACCCCTTTATTTGCATAGTTAAGTTTATTTAAGTCTTAGTTTTAAGTTTCTAAGACAGATTCAGACTAAGATCATGTAAAGCGACCAGACTTCGATCATGTAAAGCAAAGAGACTCACATCAGAGATTCAACTCATTAAGATTCAGATTCGTTCAATGTATATAGAGTAATTAAAGGTGTACAGTAGATGTAAGTTCAATATTAAATTTCCAAAAATTAACGTCTATGCGTTCTTCTCTCAACTAAATGCACAGCTAATTAGTTTTGCTGACCGATTCCCCATCCCCCGAATTGACGAAATTTTGGATTCACTCGTACTGTAATTGACTTAGCGTCCAGCTTTCATCAAATTGAAATGAATCAGGCTGATATTGAGAAAACTGCTTTCAGCACTGAGATCATCACCATCATCATCATAAGGGCGTCAGTCCTAAGACTGGTTGGACACGTACCTCCGCTCTTTTCTATCCTGAGCTAAACTTCGAATTTCCCTAAAACTAGAACAACCCACACCTTTAACTATTTGCGAACAGTAATCTAACCTAGGTCTCCCTCTACCCCTCATAACTCCTGTTTCTACCTCTAATATGTCTCTGACTAGACCTTCATGCCTGTGAAACAACCCTACTTCAGAAAAATACTAAATTTGATTTCAACCCAGAATGTAAAGCCTGTTTTCAGAAATGTAAAACTATTATCACATCTAATACCAATTTTGAAAAGCCCTTTACATTGACATGCGACGCTTCTAATTTCGCTGTCGTGCTGTGCTGTCCCAGGATGATAGACCTACAGGTTTTGCATCAAGAACACTGAACGAAACTGAGATCAAGTATTCCACAATAGAAAAAGAATTGCTATCAATAGTTTATGCTACGAACATTTTCAGACCATATTTTTTTGGAAAAAAGTTTTTTATTAATACAGACCACAGACCACTTGTGTGGTTAATGAGCATAAAAGATCCAAATTCTAAACTCGCAAGATGGAGAATCAAAATTAAGTGAATACGACTTTGAAATCAAGTATATCCCGGGAAAGAGTAATAACGTTGTGGACGCACTATCACGAGTGAAAATTAACACATTAACAGCTACCTATCAAGACTTTGTAGAAAATAATGAATGTTCAGATCTCAAAACGATCAAACATACAATGATCAATTATTTTTCCCCAAACATAAAAACATTTTGTATTTTTACATAGACATTACAATGGCAAAGAAGTTGTACGAATTAAAAGTAGCCGAGTTAAGAAGAGAATTGGAAGAACGGGATGAAGTGACAAGTGGTAGCAAAGCGGAACTTCAGTGGCGGCTCGCGGAGGCGTTGGAAAAGGATGGCTATGATCCTGAAACGTTCCTCTTCGAAGACGAATTGTCGCAAATCCTAAAACGTGAGTTGGAAGAAAATATTAAAGGTTTGGAAAATAAATTGGAAGAAAACAGTAAAAGTTTGGAAAATAAATTGGAACAAAAATTGGAATAAACAGTTTGAAACGTGAATTGGAAGAAAACAGTAAAAGTTTGGAAAATAAATTGGAAGAAAACAGTAAAAGTTTGGAGAATAAATGGGAGGAAAAATTTAATAAGAATATTCAAGAAACAGAAGAGAAGTGCTGAAAGAATTGATTTTTAATGAGAAGACAAAACCAATCGAAGGGGATGTTGGCACATCTAGTACACTCAACGAAGCCAACCAAATCAGCCAAGGAAGCGGTATAAAGTCGAGAACATGAGTAAAACCCCCAAAGTTTGACCACTGCGTTGACCGTTGCGCTTCGTGGAGATGCATGTGACATTTTGAACACCCTTTCCCCGGAAGAATTGGCAGATTATGAACAGTTGGTAAAACGGTTAGAGTTGTGCTACGGCGAGGCTCATTTAACAGCGATGTATCAACGGAATCCCTACAAGAATTCGAGGCCGATATTGCAAGACTGTCCCGACTGGCCTATCCTAATACTCCAGAAGAATTGATGGAAAGGTTGGCAGTGGAGGCATTTACTGATGGACATCGGGACAGTGACACTCAACAACGAATACGTTTTGACCGACCTAAGACGCTAGCTGATGTATTGGCTCGTGCATTGGAGTACGAAACTGTTAAACGGGCCTATAAACAGGGAAGGGTTCGGCTACTGTGTGAAGAAACGGATTCGTCAGAATCTTTAGAAGAAACCGTCTGCCGAATCATCTCCAAGTTCGATAAAGAACCTCGAAAGCTAAGATGTTGGAACTGCGGCGAACTAGGTCATACGAGGAGGCAGTGTAAGAAAAGTACTCCTTTCCCAAGTACTCGACGTCAACATCAGGAAAACTAGACAGGGTCGACGTAACGGGACAAACGTTGACCCACGGACAAAAAGACCCCGAATTTATCGCATTTACGAAGACCTTGAAGCACCAGAATGACAGTCTACTCCTAGGTGGAAAAATAAATGGCCGAAGATGCGTGTTTCTTTTGAACACTGGGGCCACTAGAAGCAAAGTAAAACCCAGCGTAGGGTTCTGATCAGGTCGTGTCAACTAAGTGGGTTCTGCGTACGGCTACCGGAGAAAAAGCGGCTGTTCATGTCGAAGCTAACGTGTCACTTAAAATCGGTAAAACTGTCTTTGACCATCGAGTGCTTGCGGCAGATATTGAAGATGACGTAATTTTTGGACTGGACGTTTTATAAAAATACCATTTTGACATGAATTTAAGAAGAGGCGTTCTGAGACTGAATGGCGAAGAATTCTATTTCATCAAAGATAGAGAGGAGGCTGTAACCCGAAAGGTAAATTCTGAGACAGTACCTGTTGAAATAAGTGGAGTGATCGACAGATATTGCAGGAATCTAACCAGTGAGCAGAAATGCAAAGTGCAACATCTATTTTGTCAGAATGCCGACGTATTTGAGACTGACAAGAATGGTAGGGGAAGGACCAATATCGTAAAACACAAGATCAATACCGGTAATGCACCGCCTATTTGTCAAAGACCTAGACGATTACCCCTGGCCAAGAAGGAAGAAGCAGAGCGAATAATTCACGAAATGCAGGAGACCGGCATAATTGAGCCATCCTCAAGTCCATGGACATCACCGGTAGTATTGGTAAAGAAGAAGGATGGGACAACCCGTTTTTGTGTGGATTACCGACAGCTTAACAACGTAACCACGAAAGACAGTTGTCCACTACCACGGGTTGATGACACCCTGGATATGCTTTCTGGCTCGAAAATGTTTTCCACACTCGATTTGAAGAGCAGATACTAGCAAGCTGTTTTAGATGCTGCCGACAAGGAAAAGACCGCATTCTCGATCGGCACGGGCTTATGGCAGTTTACAGTTATGCAATGCCCCGGCGACGTTGGAAAGGTTGATGGAGAAAGTCTTGAGTGATCAAATTGAAAAGACCTGCTTGGTATACTTGGATGACATCATAGTGATTGGAAGCACCTTTAATGAACACCTGCAGAATTTGCAAGCGGTATTCCAGCGGTTACGGGAGGCCAATTTGAAACTCAGTCCGAAAAAGTGCCACCTTCTCCGCGGAGAAGTTTTTTACTTGGGACATGTTGTATCAGCGAAAGGTGTGGCCGTGGATCCAAATAAGATAAAGGCTGCGAAGGAATGGCCAGTGCCTGAAAATGTGCACGACATAAGAAGCTTCTTGGGATTCTGCACGTATTATCGTCGCTATGTTTATGGATTCGCAAATATCGCCAAACCTTTGACAAGTTTAACCGAGAGTGACCGCAAATTCCATTGGGATTCGGATTGTAAAACGGCATTTGAGACTTTGAAGGCTTTAATCATAGCCCCCGTACAGGTCTATTCTCGGCTCAATGGAATGTTCATTTTGGTCACCGACGCCATCAATGTGGGAATGGGAGCCGTTCTTTCGCAGTTACAAGATGGCCAAGAGAATGTAATCGGCTATTTTAGCAGGACCTTATCAAAAGCCGAAAGAAACTACTGTGTCACTAGGCGAGAGATGCTGCCTGTAGTCAAAGGTGTAGAACATTTTTATAAATACTTGTGTATGGACGAAAATTCAGCCTACGCACCGATTATGCAGCTTTAAAGTGGCTTCTGAATTTCAAGAATCCGGAGGGTCAGGTAGCTCGACGGATTGATAAGCTACAAGAATATGATTTTGACGTAGACTACCGGCCTGGAACCGGACACAAGAATGCCGATGCTCTTTCCAGAAGATCTTGTCAAACAGACTGCATGCAGTGTGATCGAATGGAAAAGAATGAAGAGGCAATTCGACGCGTCACGGTAATCGATGACGAGTGGTTACCCGACAATATAAAATGCGACCAAGAAAACGACCCGGACTTGAAGAAGGTGATGGGATGGTAAAGAGACGGAAAACGGCCAACGTGGCAGCAAATTTCTTCCTGTACTCAAGCACTAAAATCGTTATGGGCTCAGTGGGACTCAATGGTTTTCGAGGATGGCATTTTGAAGCGTGTTGCTTCTTATATTCCTCTTCATCTGGACTTTTAACAACTGGTTATTCCTCGAAGCAAGGTTGGAGAGGTATTGCAGTATCTTCATGATGGATCATCTAGTGGCTATTTTGGAGTGAATAAGACGCTGTGCCGCGGGTTATGGACCACAGAAAAGGCCAAGGGCGCCAATGCGACAATACAATGTCGGTGGCCCCTTCGAATGAATCGCAATCGATGTGGCGGGTCCATTCCCAGAGTCCGAGAAAGGTAACAAGTGAGTTGAAGCCTATGCCCTTCAGAACCAAGAGTCGGAAACCATAGTTGAGGAGCTGGTGAAAGAGTTGATCAGTAGTTTTGGGGTGCACTCAGACCAAGGGAGGAATTTCGAATCGGCTATATTCCGTGGAATATGCGAGCTCCTAGGAATAAAGAAAACTCGAACTACTCCACTCCCTTCACAATCGGACGGCATGGTTGAACGAATGAACCGGACCATGATTAAATATCTCTCCAAGGTAGTGTTTGATCACCAAAGGGACTGGGACCGCTATTTGCCTTTATTCTTAATGGCATACCGTTCACTGTCCACGAAACGACTGGCCAAACACCTGCCAGTGTCCTTTTTGGAAGGGAGTTACGACTACCTTGTGACCTCAAATTCAGCTTTAAACCAGGAGATGACTTGGCTGGAGAAGATTATTTACCAACCTTCGAAGAAAGCTTTACGATATTCACGAGTCGGTTCGTCTGCATACTCAGATTGCTAGTGACAGGATCAAAGAAAACTACGGTTGTATAATCCTCTTCGTCGCCGTGGACTACCACCTAAGTTCCAACAGAACTGGGAAGGGTCCTATGAGATAGTGAAGAGGATTAACGACGTGATCTACCGAATTAAGAAAACTCCAAATGGGAAGCCGAAGGTAGTCCATTTTAATCGCTTGGCCCCATTCGCCGGTGCAAATGAAGAGGAGGCGCGAGCCAGTTTCTTCCGCCGTACTGGAATAGACATTTTGGTTTGCAGTAATAACCCGAATCGGACCAATCATGAGAAGACCGTGGACTGCTACTTCTATTCCCGGAGCGGATGTCGTGAAGGCGAGAACTGCAGATCCCTGCGAAACGGAAAGTGAAAATGTTTCGGGACGAAACATCCTTAAGGAGGGGGCAGTGTAGCGAGCACAAGCGTGTTTGTGTACGATCGGCCATACGTGTGTGTGAGAGGCTTATCGATATGCCGACCAGCGGCGGGCGCCTTTCTTCATGTGCGCCGTATTTGTAAATGTGTGTGTCGCACCTGCATTCTGGGAAAGCAATTAAATACTTCAAAGAAAAAGAAACTTTTCTGGACGGCTCCTGAAAGGAAGGAAAAGTGTATTTAAAGGAAGAGAACAAGGCTATGAGTGCATTCATCACACTTAAACCTTTCTTCCGAAATAACTCCATTTCCCAACAAACGAAAATCCGTGCATTTAACGCAATCGTTAGGAGCATTTGTTCCTACGTCATTTGGGGTTGTACCGCACTCAATTACCAATGCTTCATCAGAAATACTCAAATTCTGAAAGAAACTGGTCTACCTTTTCTACCCGAGGCTGCAACCAAATTCACAGCAAATCTTAGGGCCTCAGTGTCAGGTCACCCCAACCCGTCTATCTCGACACTTTCCGAGTTCGCGCCTAAACCAAACGTCCGTTTCAAAAGGGCCTGCCACATTCTTCACTGAGCTGCTTATTTTTGCTTATTTCTAGTTTCGTTTTTTAGCGCAAGTACTCACCCTACTTTTGTGATGGGACACCTTCACTCCTCTCCATCATTTTTGCCTCTCTCCCTCCCCAATCTTCCCTTGGGTGTCACAACCGGTAGGCGCTTCGGCGAATTCGATACTACCCCTTTCAGGGGGTGTCTTTTGAAGATTTACCCTCCTCAAGGAAAAACTAAACAAAAAAAAAAGATACAGAACACAGAACTCATCTTATTCCTCCCTCTAAGAGCTTTCCTCTGGAACATTAGAGTGGTATTCTGAGAGAGTTTTGCAACACCGAGCGACCGCCCCTTTGGGAACCTGTGTTTAGTGTTTTGACTGACTTGTTTTTGCGACTTGTGATTAGACGTAGTATAGTATTAGTAACTCGTTGTAATTAAATCCCAAGCCACACTCGGACTCATCTTTAAAATCTTTTTTTTGTCTTATAAATTTAAGTTTTTTCTGAAATAAACTTTATTTTGTTAAGCGAAAAACTAGTGTATCACCTTTACAATATGATTTTTAATAGTTCCTTTAATTTTTAGGATCCCCATTGTTCTGGAATTTCAGAATAAAATAACCGTGAAAAGCATGGAAGATAATTCAGGCCTAATACCTCTAAAATTAGGAAAAGCTAAAGCTCAAGACTACATGAAAACTACTACAATTTAAATCCTATTATGCTTAGCAGAAATTAATAAACTTGACTATCAGGCTGCAAAATTATCAAAATAAATTTATTTACAGTCTATATCTGATGAACTATTTGAAAATATTAAGCATAACAAAAGATAAAGTTCCATTATAGAAAATTTAGATGCTTCCGACAGATAAAGATACAAAAATGTAATAAGAATAATTACAACAAATGAAAAATTCAATATATATTAATCTTATAAACAAGTTTAACAAAACATTAACGTTAAGCACAACGAGTTTTTATTGAAAATGAAATTAATTAAGGTAACAAACTATTTACAACAAAATTAGATTCAAGATTCTTCAATTATATTGAATCAAATCAAATTATAAATATGTATGAAACAATTATACCTTTTCTACAAGATATACAAAATTTTATTACATTCTAAAACGATATTTGTATAAAAATTATGTTATGTGAAATAAGTCTAAAATTATCAATCTCAAATTTACCGAAAGCAATTTTTTTAAATCGCGTTGGATTATGACATGCGAATTTGCGCCGCACCGATAGTCATCATTGTGAAAATTCAAAATTCCGTCCCGCGTGAAGTATGGAGGGTAGAGGTAAGGAGTACTATCTCTGCTGTGAAAAAGTGTCCATCAAACTGCGTTAAATTAGGGTGGCATCACAGTAGGACGAGGACAAAATTACTTAAACTACGTAAATAGTTGAGGTTTGGTATACTGAACTGTCACTAACCACCCTAAAAATATTAAATTTTTAAACTCGGCATTCTTCAATTCGTCAACAACTGCTACATTCATACCATACCTATTGCTTACGCTAGTGCCATTTTGGAAGGTTTTTGAACTGTTATTTACTTCTTACAGCTGGACACTTTCAACATTCCCCACGTATGTGATAGTTCTCCTTACCTCTACCCTCCATAGTGTGAAGCAAATTTGCGTATAAACAACGCTTTCATATGGAAAATGTTAGGTCATGCAGTCCTTATTTTTCTAAACCACCAACACATATCCATTTGCGGCTGAAAATCAATTTTAAGACTTTCACTCCATGCAAATGATAAAGATCTAATCAAGGATTTCGTCCTTACAGCGATTATATGATTCAAACCCATCAATATCATGTCACATTATTGTAACTGTTCTACAGTGACATAGACACTGACCCACACTTATAATTGAATTAGTTTATTGAAATCTACATCAACTACCCGATATAAGGTTTAAACTTTAAAATATAAACGGCTACTAGAGGCTGGCTGTTAACATAAACACAATGAATCACTCTTAATCTAATCTAACAAATACACATTTGTTACACCAGAGCAGGGCAAACTTTAACTTCGCAGGAGCCGCTACATGAGGTTAGTTTGGGTCACTCCATACCCTTCAATGAGCACGAGAGTAAGCAGTAATGAATAATTTTGTTTTGTCTTTTTCTTCTCCCTTCCACTCCCATATCAAGCCCCTTCATTCCGTAGACGAGCGAAGCCACTCTGGCAACTTAAATAATACCTACGAAAATATTCGTTACTACGTTCGCAAAATTATTGCGTTTGGATATGGAAGAGGGGACTCACCTACAAAATGGAAGGGATAAGAAAAGGAAAGAATCATCTCACTCGCACTCGCAGGATCAATGAGGAGCTACTTGGTAAACCTTGAGGAGCACTCGGAATGCAAAAGAGCCGAGTTTGCCCGGCTCTGTGTTACACGAGCAAAAAAATACAAAACAAATACCACACTTGTGTTGGTAATCACCAGCTGATTGAGGCAGCGTTGCGGGTCGTATTTCTTTACCAGGGCCGGAATTGAAGTTGCAGTTACCTTTACCTACGTTTTTCTAGAAAACGGTGAACTTTCGTACATACAAACATACTCCGCCTTTATTTTCATTAGGTACGCCTTGTATGAGGAAGAGCAAGAATCCAAGTATGGTTCTTTGCGGGACTCATATATTTATAGTACAGCTTGTACTCTGAACATTACCTATTTTCACATATTGCTTTGTATTTGATAATCTACAACTAGGTGTAGTAGTTTTTACTTACATCTCACATTTACACTTTTTTTTTAAAGTTCTTCATGGTTTATACTACGGAAATCATTTACAAAGTCTAGGAATACCCCGCTATCGTATGTTTGCTTTTAGCAAATACTTGCATTTAAAATGTAATTACAAAATAAACAATACCTATTTCTATTTTGCGAGAAAAGTATTTTGTATATTATTTAAAATACTTGTCGATACGTATTTGTTACACTAAATATGTTAGATAAACAAAAAGAAAACTTATGTACAGGAACAAGGAACATTTAACAGTGGCTGGTACTTCAGTTGTATCGGAGCATATTAAATAATAATTTAAACGTAACTTCAATGGAGATGGTATCGATATTTTAGATAGTGAGAATAACCTACAAAACGGACTTTTCTGAAATGGTAATCAATAATTATTTAAATAAAAGATTTACAAAATCTGTTACATATATAACTTTTTACCATATACCTAGTTCTATACTCTTATATTAGCTTGATTTCATTTACTCATGATCTCCCTTCCATAATTGTTATGTCTTGCGTTTTATTGTTTTAATAGTTATCAACTGAATACCTTGTCGTAGCATCCTTGTACATTACTTTATATGTAATGGATGGCTTAGCATGTTTCGTATTTACAGAATGTTTTTATTTCCTTGTTTCTTTTACATAAAATTTTTATACTTAACTAGCTGACCCAGCAGACTTTGTACTGCCTCAATCGATAAATAAAAAACCTAAACTACATATAGTTGATTGTTAAATGTCAAATATTACGGTCGCGTTCAGAAATTTAATTTGTGACAAAACTTAAGATTTATCAATCTACATAAAAATAATCTGAAAGATAGTTAACAACTTTCATATTTATTCACCTTTTAAACCTTCTCTGGACTTCCACAAATAATTCAAGACCAAGATTAGCAAAATTGGTCCAGCCGTTATCGAGTTTTAGCGTGACTAACGAACAGCAATTCATTTTTATATATATAGATTAGGGGTAAAGCTCAAAATGATG
>NW_020439051.1:74379-81319 GCF_000699045.2 Agrilus planipennis | reverse complement strand
CATAGAAACGTTTAGAAACATAAAACGTGTTTCGACACCAAAGTGTCATTCTCACTTACGAGTTTCTAGCTAAAGTATATTAATCTATGTAATTTTGTAATGAAATTTCATAAAGTAAAGTAGGTTTAATTAATTACATAATTATTATTCTAGAATCAAAAATACTAACCGTTATCATAATGCCACTGTCGGATGCATCAGAACAGTGCAGCCCATCTTGTTCTTTCTTTACAATCTCAGTAATATCTTCAAGACGAGTTGGAGTGTCTGGTATAGCTTTCAAAGGACCTGATTTCTTTTCGAGATCTGCTAAAGCTTTTTTGAATGGTGTAGGAGTTCTGGGCGTTTCGTCCATTACAAGGCTTCTTGCAATTCTGTTTGGAGTAACTGCATCAAGTTTGTCCGAATTTTTTGTAAGTATATTTGGAAGACCATTAGGCGTAGTAAGAGGGCTATACTCTCTATCCTAAATCCCACAACATTCCATTAATTATTTATTATTACTAAAGAATATTAGGTTCTTGATCAACAATTTATTAAGATTACCAGACGTAGATTGCGATTTTGAATTTATTAGTTCTCAACAACATATTATACGCTTTTATAAATTACACATTTTATTGAAAGCTACTAAATAAACAGTGGGGATTTTTGTTTCTGGTATTTTCCTTAATTTAATAGATCGTTCATGAAACGTAACTTTTCAAATTTGTTTAAACCAATATAGAATATGATGAATTATTTTCTACCTTAATACAAAGAAGATATATTGCTAAAAATAAATAAACGAATATTCATAAATTTGCATTATGAATAAATAACACTCGTTCAAATAATTTTTAATATCTTAAAAACTATAAATAAATAAATTTTGAGGAACTTTTTATCTTGTCTGGCTTTCACTAATTTCATATTAGGGAGAATAGGTAAGTAAATTAACAACGTATCCTTTACTGTCGCTACTTTTATTAATATAAACACTCGATCGGTTTTCAACTTAATCATTATTAGCACAGCAACTTCCACGGTGCGGTGGTTGGTATATAGGAATTACAGTCCGGTGTTTATATTAACAAAAGTAGTGACAGTGCAAAAATAAGTTGTTATAGTTATTTATTCTCACTGTAAATGTACATTATTTCTTTCTACCATAATGTACAAAAAAGCTTTTATGATTAAAACAGTTTAGTTTTTTTAATAAAGAAATAATAATTTGTCAAATGAGGGGTGCTCAAACAACATAGTGGTAGAAAGAGAAAGTGCCTATGGCAAATTATGTTTTAAACGATATAAAATAATTAGAATTGTCACGATACGTCAATAATAAATCCTCAAAAAAAAAAGAAATGTTATTAAAGATAAGAGTAACAACTAACAGAATTTGAAAACCCAAATCCAAAGGCGGACCTTCAGATGCTGTGACAATATTATTTCGGTGATAAAATTGGAAACATAACAAGTAGGTGGTATTGCAACATTATTGTATTGCTACAGGTAAGTTCCTACGCTCAAAATAGTTATATTGTATATAAATATAATTATTCAATTTATGAATAAAGTTATTACAGGTTAAGTATAATACCTACTTTTTTGATAAAATATAATTATCCACATTAAAATAGTGTGATCAAATTCTTCGTTCTTTGACAAAGGTAGTTTACAATCTCGTGGGTTATAATCTTGGTGTTCGCAATGATAAAATTCCGCCTATTCATTGATTTCTACTACTCACTAAAAGCAGTAGCCGTCATCGGCATTGTTAACAGTCCTGTCATTTTTTTGAAGTGTACAATTTAAGGCAATATTGTATTTGACGCATTTCATAATGTTAATAAATTATTTTACGATACACGTACACTATTCTTATGTAAATTTGACCCTTATTCTAATACAAGTTTTGCCACCAGGTAGCATATGCCTAATTGACAGATTCCAGTAGGTAACTTTAAAATAATAATGTAAATGTATAAACAGACATGCCTTTCCCGTAAAAACGGCTAATTTAAGACCAACTAAAAAAAAAATAAAATAATAAACACCTACTTTCTCCAACGCGTTCTTGTGAGCATGGTTATTTTTAACAGGCGTAGACGCTAGTGTTACATCAAATGGTAGATGAGGACTATTAAGAAATTGCGATGGGCTAAATGGCAGCTGTTTTATGGGTGTAGCACCATTCTTTGCGGGGCTTTCAATCAATTGTCTTGATTCGTCTATTATTAATTGAACTGCATCGATATCCTATAAATATAATTTGCGTTGAAAAATGCATGTCAGTAAGATTCTGCTAAACTTACTTCGCTTCTACTAGAACTAGTATTAGCTGTTACATCTGACAACACATATTCTGATGAATCATTATGGCTGTCCCTCCGCTTTCTAGATTTGGGGCCTCGTCGTAAAATAGGCGGTGTAGTAGCTCTCGTTGGTGCAAAATTAGATATAACAGGTACAGTAGTAGTTTGTCTTTGAACAGAAGGCGCCAAACCTAGAAATTATCATGGAAATGTTTAACACTCATTTGGGTTTTAAAATTTCCGACTTAACGTCCCATTAAATGTAGCAAATGTTAGAATACAGTAATGCTTATTCATAAATAATGTACACAGATATCGAAACCTTTTTCTAAACAATAATCTTAGCGGTTTTTAAAACCTAGCTAAAATTAAGCGACAACAAATGTACAAAACCAAAACACTGAAATATTAAGATTTTACATTAAAAAAATGTCATAAAAGTTATGTAGATAAATTAAAAAGAGATGACCTAGGGACAGTCCCTTTNAATTCATTTTTATATATAAAGAAAAAGATATAATTTACTATTTTCAATTTCATTAGTTCATACTAATTACAATGCTATAGTGACATGTTTCTTTTGCAATAAAATTTGTGTATTCCTAGCATTTAATTATTCATATGCATAAGATATATCTGTGTATACATGTTTATTGTTGTAGTTAGACCTGAAAAGGCCAAACAGCTGTTGACAAAATGTAGTCCAAGGTAATAATGAATAAACAATGTATTAACAATATCTTGTGTAATTTAATTTATCGCCCTACTAGATCAAAAAAATAAAAACTAGTAGTTTATATAGATTTGGGGACAAAAAAATCAAAACATTATATTTTCGAAGAAAACAAGATTTTGTGCACTGTTTCAGTATTTATTTACAATTCAACGTGATTCCGAATTACAAACAATGATAACTACAGTTTCAAAATATAAATATTACCTAATAAATATGAATAATTCTACATTATGAAGGTACAGAGAACTATAGGTTTGAAATTTGTTTAGCAACATATTCTGTTAAGAAAACTTTGCAGAATATTACCGACTAGCTGTTTAATACACTAAATGTACCAATGGTTCATTAATTCGGAAGTATGGCAACTAATTATAAATACTTTCAAATAAAAAATCTATTTAAAATAAATTAGGTATTTAATAAACAATTACAGTTAAAGAAACCTAAATAACGTTATCAAACATCCTTACACAATATAGCTTTGCACTATAACTAATATAATTGATGCTCTTCGAATTTAAAATTTATACAATTACGTATTATAAAAGTTCAACGAACGTCTTTTTAAATTAGACTTTCTTAGATACCGATGGGCTTTTTCCGTCATTTCAAGTTGATCTTGTGTACGGCCACATGCTACCATTGCCCACATCACGTCGAGCTAAACAAAATAAATTTCACATTCAAGAACGATAAATAGCATCTACAGTACAAAGTACACTTTCACCAAATAACAATAATTATTTTTCGTCCAGGCTTTTAGGTTTTGTTAAAATTACTTATTTTCTTATGTTATTTTAAATACCAGCATTCATTAGAAAATAAATTTGAATTAAGTACACATTAATCTAGTTATTCCAATTAATAAATTCAATTCAAATTAATGATACTTAGTGATCTCCAAAGTATCTGAAACGCTAAGAAATTTTTAATGTTAATGAAGAAAAATTGTTGCAGCTGTCACCTTCGCTGGGAGTCGAACCCGGGAAATTAAATTAATTTCAAAAAAAAAATTATCCTAAGTATCTTGTTCTAAATCACCATTATTAAGGCTTTTATATCAAATAAAATATGTGAATTATATTATCATTTTAACATTTAATTCAAAAAACTAAAAACAATTAAAACCCCCAAATACATCCAGGTGTTAAAAAATAGCATAAAATCATTAAATACTAGTAGTCAGTTCACAAAAGCCAGAAAACGCGTTTAAGAGTTAGTGATGCATATTTGCTAGATATAATTAAAGCCTCATCAATAATTAAAAAATGCTCTTTAATATAAGAAAATACTGTATTATAGGCTAGGCGGGTCTCACCTTAGGAACATCGGTCCAATGAGGTTCGTTAAATGTGATGCGCTTGACTGCATTAGTCCGGCGGCCTTGGGCTCGGTATGGGGCACTTACGGATAGCAGCCGCTGCCGGGACAAGGATACAAAGCTACAATACCACCAAACATACACCCACACACTACATCCCAAGCCTAGCCTATAAAATCCTACTTTCAAACAACCTCAGAAAATATAATTAGTTGCAGGCACGATTCTTGGTTTTGTTTTAACTTAAAACGTAGTTAATGCATACAACATTTAATACAAATTAAAAATTAAATACTATATTTTCTGAAAGGTTGTTCCCTTTTATAAAAGAGCACCAAACGTTATATCTACGAATATAATGTAGTGACCTAAAATATATAATGTGCAATATAAGCACTAGCATACAAACATATATCAAACTGTGCAATTAATATCTACGAAACAAATCACAAACACTTTTTTGGCTGTGGTGCTGCACTTTGTTTTTGGCAATAAACATTCATTCATTCTCAACTTGCTGCTAGCAATGCACAAAATAGCATCCACTCTGACTTAGTACAAAACAATTAATAAATACTTGGCACTGCTTGCATTTGATAAGAGAAAAAACTAACTGTAGTAGTATTGTAATGACTCATTTAAAGGATAATTAAGTAAAGCATTTAAGGAATCGAATTGTTGAATGGAAGGGGGGAAACTTTGGTTACCATGCTAAACTCAGATAAACAGACTAGAAAAGATAAGTACAGAAAACGAAATAAGAAACTTCTGTGTGTTACCTGAAATGAACTACTTATGTACAAACACAATATAAAAGTTATAACATGAACAAACTAACTTTAAAACAAAAACCGCAAAATAACATAGAAAACTAAAAAAATAATGTAACAAATCATTATATAAATTTCGGTGCAAAACAAATGCAAATAAAATAAAAAATACAAGTAAACCTTGCGAAGGAGTCAGGTTAAAAAGAGTCGGATAGGACACATTAAGGAGGTAATATACGTTCGCCGAAATGATACCACTCTTGTACCTTAGTTGAAGCACTGTGAGTCAACTCCAGCAAACCAGCAACACCCAGAGTTTCTTTCATTATTGACGAGGGCGTCGAAAACAAGCTATCTTCACCCAACGATTTACTCTGAAATATTGAAGTAATGTTAATTTTTATTTGTCTTTGAAGTTCGAATTGATTATTTTTTGTTGCCAATACAAGAACTTACAGGGGTTTCTACAGCGAAGGAGATATCCGAGGAATTTATTTGAGTGGTAGTTGAACTCCAAGCCAAAGCTTTACGTACTCGTTTGTTTGGAAGTATGTTTTCTTTTCCCGCTGCTAATATAGGGCCATTTTTTCTTTTACTGTGATAATTACTATCGCTCTGAAAAATCAAAAAATTGTTTTTTTACTTACTTTACTACTTAAATAAGCGCCTAACAATCTGAACATTATCAGAGAATTAATGCAATTACTATTTGCATAATGAATTGTGTTATATTCAGTTGTATTAACATTTATTTAAAACATCTGTTTTAATTTGTGTCAGCATTCAAACGATAACATGACTAAACTGATGGTGACAAAAAACTTAACTGTTACGTTATTGTTTAGATCTATTCCTTTATATACTGCACTGTATTTGATGTCATTGCATAACATCTACTTAATTGCTTACGAAGACAACATCGTTTTTTTACTGTAAAATCCAAAATTACACATAGAAACGTTTAGAAACATAAAACGTGTTTCGACACCAAAGTGTCATTCTCACTTACGAGTTTCTAGCTAAAGTATATTAATCTATGTAATTTTGTAATGAAATTTCATAAAGTAAAGTAGGTTTAATTAATTACATAATTATTATTCTAGAATCAAAAATACTAACCGTTATCATAATGCCACTGTCGGATGCATCGGAACAGTGCAGCCCATCTTGTTCTTTCTTTACAATCTCAGTAATATCTTCAAGACGAGTTGGAGTGTCTGGTATAGCTTTCAAAGGACCTGATTTCTTTTCGAGATCTGCTAAAGCTTTTTTGAATGGTGTAGGAGTTCTGGGCGTTTCGTCCATTACAAGGCTTCTTGCAATTCTGTTTGGAGTAACTGCATCAAGTTTGTCCGAATTTTTTGTAAGTATATTTGGAAGACCATTAGGCGTAGTAAGAGGGCTATACTCTCTATCCTAAATCCCACAACATTCCATTAATTATTTATTATTACTAAAGAATATTAGGTTCTTGATCAACAATTTATTAAGATTACCAGACGTAGATTGCGATTTTGAATTTATTAGTTCTCAACAACATATTATACGCTTTTATAAATTACACATTTTATTGAAAGCTACTAAATAAACAGTGGGGATTTTTGTTTCTGGTATTTTCCTTAATTTAATAGATCGTTCATGAAACGTAACTTTTCAAATTTGTTTAAACCAATATAGAATATGATGAATTATTTTCTACCTTAATACAAAGAAGATATATTGCTAAAAATAAATAAACGAATATTCATAAATTTGCATTATGAATAAATAACACTCGTTCAAATAATTTTTAATATCTTAAAAACTATAAATAAAT
>NW_020439051.1:65533-74164 GCF_000699045.2 Agrilus planipennis | reverse complement strand
CGATATATTGTAGGAATACTATCAAAAATTTCAAGCAAGATCACCCTTTGTTTATGCGTTTCTTGCTTCAACCAAGTAACCTTTCTTGGTGGTTATTTCATGGCTTTGCTGTTCCAACGATTGGCACGAACGGGCATAAAATGATACTTCCAAAAAACAGACTTTGAGAAGTCCTAGAAGTAATCCATGGCGAAGGACGTTTAGGCGTTACGAAGACCTTACGGAAGATACGTGAGCGATTTTATTAACCAGGAAGCAGGAGCGACCTAGAAGGCTGGTAAGTGGACGAATACAACAGTAAAACCCCGGAGTGTCATTAAAGAGAATAGCAATCGGCCTAGCAGGACTATTCCCAATTACAGACTCCGATAACCGATACATAGTTATATTGTATATAAATATAATTATTCAATTTATGAATAAAGTTATTACAGGTTAAGTATAATACCTACTTTTTTGATAAAATATAATTATCCACATTAAAATAGTGTGATCAAATTCTTCGTTCTTTGACAAAGGTAGTTTACAATCTCGTGGGTTATAATCTTGGTGTTCGCAATGATAAAATTCCGCCTATTCATTGATTTCTACTACTCACTAAAAGCAGTAGCCGTCATCGGCATTGTTAACAGTCCTGTCATTTTTTTGAAGTGTACAATTTAAGGCAATATTGTATTTGACGCATTTCATAATGTTAATAAATTATTTTACGATACACGTACACTATTCTTATGTAAATTTGACCCTTATTCTAATACAAGTTTTGCCACCAGGTAGCATATGCCTAATTGACAGATTCCAGTAGGTAACTTTAAAATAATAATGTAAATGTATAAACAGACATGCCTTTCCCGTAAAAACGGCTAATTTAAGACCAACTAAAAAAAAAATAAAATAATAAACACCTACTTTCTCCAACGCGTTCTTGTGAGCATGGTTATTTTTAACAGGCGTAGACGCTAGTGTTACATCAAATGGTAGATGAGGACTATTAAGAAATTGCGATGGGCTAAATGGCAGCTGTTTTATGGGTGTAGCACCATTCTTTGCGGGGCTTTCAATCAATTGTCTTGATTCGTCTATTATTAATTGAACTGCATCGATATCCTATAAATATAATTTGCGTTGAAAAATGCATGTCAGTAAGATTCTGCTAAACTTACTTCGCTTCTACTAGAACTAGTATTAGCTGTTACATCTGACAACACATATTCTGATGAATCATTATGGCTGTCCCTCCGCTTTCTAGATTTGGGGCCTCGTCGTAAAATAGGCGGTGTAGTAGCTCTCGTTGGTGCAAAATTAGATATAACAGGTACAGTAGTAGTTTGTCTTTGAACAGAAGGCGCCAAACCTAGAAATTATCATGGAAATGTTTAACACTCATTTGGGTTTTAAAATTTCCGACTTAACGTCCCATTAAATGTAGCAAATGTTAGAATACAGTAATGCTTATTCATAAATAATGTACACAGATATCGAAACCTTTTTCTAAACAATAATCTTAGCGGTTTTTAAAACCTAGCTAAAATTAAGCGACAACAAATGTACAAAACCAAAACACTGAAATATTAAGATTTTACATTAAAAAAATGTCATAAAAGTTATGTAGATAAATTAAAAAGAGATGACCTAGGGACAGTCCCTTTTTAGCTTACTTTTTTGATTTATTTATTCTTTTATTAGTCTGCATTTTCTACTTTAACGATTATATATTATGTTATTTCTCCCCTCCATGTAAATTATGTACTTTATATTTTATTTTTTTTTATAAAATTATGCGAAACTTAGACTTAATGAAAAATTATCGCCATTACCGCTTTTGTAATTGCAACCACAATTCCCTAGCCTAAAATTATTATTGAAAAAAATAAAAGAATATACAGGTCGAGAAACGAAGCTGGCGAGCGATCGCGCAGGTACATGTCCATTTATGACCCATATGGGTAAATCACTCGGAACCGAATTACAAATAAGCTTTCAGTAGGCGTAAATTATCGTATTAATACAGATAAGACAGTAGCGTACTTGGAAATAACATGGACAAATAACTACAAAAAAGATAAACCTGCTTTTGTTGATTTTGTAGTTGGTTTTCACATTCACTTTCCTCATCGAAATCACTATCAGTATCACCGACATCAACAATTAGTTCTTCTGTTTGTATGTATATTACTTGTTCATTATCTAACAACATGTTAAACTAAACTATTGCGCCTATTTCTTTTTTATGTAAATTTTAAAAATCTACAACAAGAAAACCAACTGAAGAAGTTAATTTTTTCAATTAATTTTGTAAACTGATCCCTGCTTCTAAATATTTAATCTACACCCCTGGTAGAAACACTGAAGACAGAGGGCTGCAAAAGTAATACTTAAAACTGCCTGTTTTTGCCACCGTGCATTCGAGCATCAGGCTTGTACCACACTTATCACACAGAACTACATAAATCCACTTACGTGCTTCAATATATTGACGACTGAACTCCGAATGTTTTAGACCACTAATTGGTGCAACATCAAATCCTAAATCATCGTTTAAAGGTGTCAATTTAACAGGACTTGTCTGACCAGCATATATACTAAGAAACTGAAATGGTGAAAATTCTTTGTTTGATTGATTCGGAAGAGCAGGCGAAGGAGAAGTTTGCCTTTCATATGAATGTATGAGAGTGGGTGTAACAGAAGGCGTAAGGGGGCTAGGACTAGAAGTTGCGTTAACTGAGAAGCCTCCGCCGCTTGACTGACTTGTTTGATCGTAAAATTCACTCCATTCCTGTGGAAAACAAGAAAACCATTATTACATGATATTGTCAAATAAAAGAAATAATTAACGATTTTTGGAAAATTGCGAGAAATTAATATACTTACATCTGCATATGTTGATAAGGGTACATTTTCTTTTAAACAATGAGTATCGGTTGATGCTTCTGTTAGGATCATTATTGGTCTACTGTTCGATTTTTTTCCCCTTAGTTTTCTAATCTCTTTATCATTTAGTTCAGCTTCATATTTCCTTCTCATTGTAGAATTCCAATGATTTTTTATAGCATTATCAGTTCTAAAAGTAAGTTATAACTGAACTGAAAGAATCAAGGACAGGATCATGTCTAGAAGAAATTTCGTCAAAACAGAAAATAAGATTACGTTTTTCAGTTATCTAGGTATTTAACTTTTTTTAACTAGAATCTTTCAGAGAAGGATGGCAAAGAGGGCGGAAGAACTATTAGGGGAAGACCAATTTAGGTTTAGAGGAATCCAAGAGGACATTTTAGTTTTACAGGTAATAATAGAGAAAACGATAGAAAAAATAATGAGCGCGTAGATCTAGAAAATGCTTTCGATAATGTTACATGGGACAAAATGTTAAATATACTTAAAAAATGTAAGGATGACATCAGTGATAGGAAGAGTGATATATAGTTTGTATAAAGAACAACGAGTAGTTACAGAAATTGAGCAGTAACGTAAAGAAGAAAGTTTTATCACGTTTTTGCCTTTATCGTATTGTAACGTTGTCCTTTAATGCCGCCACGGGGTTTTAATTGCTATAATAATTTATTATTTTATTTATACATCGTGCTGTCTTTCTATGCAGTTTTTAACTATATGTGTTGTTGGATTTTAATATTTTACAAGAATATAAGGTATGAAGAGCTTGCTGGAGACATATTTGTTCACAAATAGTCATGGATGTGGGATGTTCTTGTTTCAGGGAAATGCGAAAATTAACTCAGGAGAGGAGAGTGGAGGTGCGAATCCAACCAGTTGACAATGCTGATGAACAAGTAACGAAAACTAATCTACAAGCAGTAAATATGTACGTAAAGGGATTACCTTCCAGGAAGAAGCTTTGCTATTTTTGCCCACTGATTGCCCCATTCTTTATGTGCTTGATAAATAACGTTATCTTCGTGTTCTGTCCAGGCTGTCTTTTTTATGTTTGGATTTAAATGATTGTGCCATCTCTCGCGGCACTGTTTTCCTATTCTTCCTTTTAAATGTCTGGCAATAAGAGTCCACTTTTTAGGGCCGTATTTTTTAACAAGCTCTACAACTTTTTCATCTTCCTAAAAAAGACAATTAACTTACTTTTATCTACTCAATACAGCACTTCGTATGTATTTTTTTTTTTGGAGTTTTAATCTTGGACAAAATGGTAGTAATTTGAAATAATGGATGAACGAAATGTAAGGTATTTATTTATGTATGTATGTATACGGTAGTAAAAAACATAGATGGACAAAGGGTAAGGTAGGGGCATTACCCTCGATTATTAACGCTGTGCATACATGTTTTCTAAAAATACCTGGGAAGCGATTAGGTCAATGAAACAGAAGGGTTCTTCGCTACAACATCAACCACCACTTCTACGCACGGTTGCTCATATGTGAACAAAAATGAAATGAGAGAAGCAAAGGAAAAAATTGTAATTCCAAGCAATATCCTTTACAATGTGTAATAAAACATTGTCTAACAGAATACATCAACAAAATATGCGAATAATTTAAATTCAATTTAAACATATTGCCTTGAATAGAACATAAATTTGAATTTTATTGAACTTGTATAAATTTACGCGCAATATTTGATAAACACTTGGAATATTTTCAAATAACATGAGGTACAAATAGTACAACAAAATAAATTATGATTCACCCGTAAGGTGAGGTTAGTCACACGAATTTTTTTATCCACTCTTTTATTAAAAAGTTGATAAAAAAAATAAGTTTCGCTGCACTAACTTCGCTTTTCCGTGATTCAGGTATCAAAAAAAAGCCTATAGACTGCCTATATTAGTTCTATCTGTTCAATGCTAATCCACCATTGTACTTACTTCTTTGGTCCAAGGACCCTTAACTAATTCTGGATTGACGACTTTCGTCCATCTTTGTTGACACTGTACATCAGATCTGTCAGGAAAATGTTGTGCTATTAATTCCCATCTCTCTCGATATTCATCAACTAACTCTTTCAACCTGTTATCCTGAAACATACAATTATTGTTAATCAATGGGATTATACGTATATTATACTACTCTGAAATTGCTTTATATGGAACTTTTATAAATTTGTATAAATTACACGATCATTGGTCACTTGATGCAACATTATTATTATTTCGTTTACTAGCAAAAAAGCTATACAGAAGATAACCTAACCCAACTTGGAGCATCTTCAAAGTTTGTTGGGGGACGCAGCACGATATCGTTTGTTTTATAAACAAATAATTATGTGCTCCCGAATGAAAAGGGCAGAAATTATGTCAAGAAGCGATTTCCTGCTGGAGCATCACCATTGTTTTTCGAGGGTGCAGGTATTCCATTTCAAATTTGAATTTATAAAAACGTCTTCATTGTTTTCTACTCTATCTTTATAGCTCCCACAAGTGGCTTAATTTGTTTTTGAGTATTTAGACTCTAAAAATTGCCCGTTAACTATTGTGCAATTCGATTTATATTATTTTCAGCTTTTATTGAGACCTGTATCTTCCTTTGCAATAATAGCCGAATAATCGGCGAAAGATATTAGTTCACCTGTGATAGTAACAGTAGCCACCTAGGACAACCATAACCTTGTTGGTAAAGAAAGTTGATCACAACCGCATAACAAGGTTTGATTTAAATCTTTAGTTTATTCGTTTTATTACTGTAATAACTTAAACAGAGTTGCCAGAATATGAAATAATAAGTGAAATTATTACTCGTAATTTTTCATTCAAACTTCAGTTCCTTGACACAAGTTATTTCTCTAAGAACTATCATACTTCTAACTACTTTAACCATAGGTAAAAGAATAATACAAAGGAAACTAATATATTGGTTCTTACAATACCCTTACTCAACGTAATAACTCCCTTAACATTTAACTTTCAGTTAAATTCAAGTATTATAAACACATTTCTAGCAAGACCCTTAGTCAATAGTTTGAACATTTGTAGATAAATATTCAACCTTAATTATTTTATTAGCAACTAAGTTATTAATGAAATTAAATCTAACATCTATATATTTATGTTTTTTATGCTACCGTTTAGTAGTCATCAACTGAATACAGGACTGATGGTCTTCGTGAATGAAAAAATGTATGTAAAACCTAGATCAGACAGCAAATTCTTTGGCTGCTTCTGATAATGCTACATATTCGGCTTCTAAAGAGCTTAATTCCCTGATTACTATCTCTATACGTATAAATATACACGTTAACTTAATTTTGATATACTAACATATTCTACGGCCTAATACTATTATGTATTATAGCATTACAATTATTGTAATTATCATTTTTTTTTAATACAGATCACAATTTTTTAATAGGTAGCCAACTTCAGGTACAATAATGATCCNACATGAACAAACTAACTTTAAAACAAAAACCGCAAAATAACATAGAAAACTAAAAAAATAATGTAACAAATCATTATATAAATTTCGGTGCAAAACAAATGCAAATAAAATAAAAAATACAAGTAAACCTTGCGAAGGAGTCAGGTTAAAAAGAGTCGGATAGGACACATTAAGGAGGTAATATACGTTCGCCGAAATGATACCACTCTTGTACCTTAGTTGAAGCACTGTGAGTCAACTCCAGCAAACCAGCAACACCCAGAGTTTCTTTCATTATTGACGAGGGCGTCGAAAACAAGCTATCTTCACCCAACGATTTACTCTGAAATATTGAAGTAATGTTAATTTTTATTTGTCTTTGAAGTTCGAATTGATTATTTTTTGTTGCCAATACAAGAACTTACAGGGGTTTCTACAGCGAAGGAGATATCCGAGGAATTTATTTGAGTGGTAGTTGAACTCCAAGCCAAAGCTTTACGTACTCGTTTGTTTGGAAGTATGTTTTCTTTTCCCGCTGCTAATATAGGGCCATTTTTTCTTTTACTGTGATAATTACTATCGCTCTGAAAAATCAAAAAATTGTTTTTTTACTTACTTTACTACTTAAATAAGCGCCTAACAATCTGAACATTATCAGAGAATTAATGCAATTACTATTTGCATAATGAATTGTGTTATATTCAGTTGTATTAACATTTATTTAAAACATCTGTTTTAATTTGTGTCAGCATTCAAACGATAACATGACTAAACTGATGGTGACAAAAAACTTAACTGTTACGTTATTGTTTAGATCTATTCCTTTATATACTGCACTGTATTTGATGTCATTGCATAACATCTACTTAATTGCTTACGAAGACAACATCGTTTTTTTACTGTAAAATCCAAAATTACACATAGAAACGTTTAGAAACATAAAACGTGTTTCGACACCAAAGTGTCATTCTCACTTACGAGTTTCTAGCTAAAGTATATTAATCTATGTAATTTTGTAATGAAATTTCATAAAGTAAAGTAGGTTTAATTAATTACATAATTATTATTCTAGAATCAAAAATACTAACCGTTATCATAATGCCACTGTCGGATGCATCAGAACAGTGCAGCCCATCTTGTTCTTTCTTTACAATCTCAGTAATATCTTCAAGACGAGTTGGAGTGTCTGGTATAGCTTTCAAAGGACCTGATTTCTTTTCGAGATCTGCTAAAGCTTTTTTGAATGGTGTAGGAGTTCTGGGCGTTTCGTCCATTACAAGGCTTCTTGCAATTCTGTTTGGAGTAACTGCATCAAGTTTGTCCGAATTTTTTGTAAGTATATTTGGAAGACCATTAGGCGTAGTAAGAGGGCTATACTCTCTATCCTAAATCCCACAACATTCCATTAATTATTTATTATTACTAAAGAATATTAGGTTCTTGATCAACAATTTATTAAGATTACCAGACGTAGATTGCGATTTTGAATTTATTAGTTCTCAACAACATATTATACGCTTTTATAAATTACACATTTTATTGAAAGCTACTAAATAAACAGTGGGGATTTTTGTTTCTGGTATTTTCCTTAATTTAATAGATCGTTCATGAAACGTAACTTTTCAAATTTGTTTAAACCAATATAGAATATGATGAATTATTTTCTACCTTAATACAAAGAAGATATATTGCTAAAAATAAATAAACGAATATTCATAAATTTGCATTATGAATAAATAACACTCGTTCAAATAATTTTTAATATCTTAAAAACTATAAATAAATAAATTTTGAGGAACTTTTTATCTTGTCTGGCTTTCACTAATTTCATATTAGGGAGAATAGGTAAGTAAATTAACAACGTATCCTTTACTGTCGCTACTTTTATTAATATAAACACTCGATCGGTTTTCAACTTAATCATTATTAGCACAGCAACTTCCACGGTGCGGTGGTTGGTATATAGGAATTACAGTCCGGTGTTTATATTAACAAAAGTAGTGACAGTGCAAAAATAAGTTGTTATAGTTATTTATTCTCACTGTAAATGTACATTATTTCTTTCTACCATAATGTACAAAAAAGCTTTTATGATTAAAACAGTTTAGTTTTTTTAATAAAGAAATAATAATTTGTCAAATGAGGGGTGCTCAAACAACATAGTGGTAGAAAGAGAAAGTGCCTATGGCAAATTATGTTTTAAACGATATAAAATAATTAGAATTGTCACGATACGTCAATAATAAATCCTCAAAAAAAAAAGAAATGTTATTAAAGATAAGAGTAACAACTAACAGAATTTGAA